>NW_027364342.1:0-252905 GCF_046119375.1 Phyllobates terribilis
TCTCACTCTCTTTGAATCTTCTTTATCATGCTAAGAGGAGCAGGAAAAAGCAAAAATTTCAGAATTTCATCTTGCAATGCGGAGAAATTACTGTTTGTGCATTTACAATATTCATTGATTTTTGCCATTGAAAACTCCAGAAATGATTGAAGCTACTGACTGAATGAAAGAGGACTGGCATCTCACTCTCTTTGAATCTTCTTTATCATGCTAAGAGGAGCAGGAAAAAGCAAAAATTTCAGAATTGCACCTTGCAATGCGGAGAAATTACTGTTTGTGCATTTACAATATTCATTGATTTTTGCCATTGAAAACGTCCAGAAATGATTGAAGCTACTGACTGAATGAAAGGAGCCGGAATCTCACTCTCTTTGAATCTTCTTTATCATGCTAAGAGGAGCAGGAAAAAGCAAAAAATTTCAGAATTGCAACTTGCAATGCGGAGAAATTACTGTTTGTGCATTTACAATATTCATGATTTTTGCCATTGGAAAAACATCATGTTATTCATATACCAGAAATGATTGAAGCTACTGACTGAATGAAAGGAGCTGGCATCTCACTCTCTTTGAATCTTCTTTATCATGCTAAGAGGAGCAGGAAAAAGCAAAAAATTTCAGAATTGCAACTTGCAATGCGGAGAAATTACTGTTTGTGCATTTACAATATTCATTGATTTTTGCCATTGAAAAACGTCCAGAAATGATTGAAGCTACTGACTGAATGAAAGGAGCTGGCATCTCACTCTCTTTGAATCTTCTTTATCATGCTAAGAGGAGCAGGAAAAAGCAAAAATTTCAGAATTGCACCTTGCAATGCGGAGAAATTACTGTTTGTGCATTTACAATATTCATTGATTTTTGCCATTGAAAAACGTCCAGAAATGATTGAAGCTACTGACTGAATGAAAGGAGCTGGCATCTCACTCTCTTTGAATCTTCTTTATCATGCTAAGAGGAGCAGGAAAAAGCAAAAAATTTCAGAATTGCACCTTGCAATGCGGAGAAATTACTGTTTGTGCATTTACAATATTCATTAATTTTTGCCATTGAAAAACATCATGTTATTCATATCCCAGAAATGTTTGAAGCTACTGACAATGAAAGAAGCTGGCATCTCACTCTCTTTGAATCTTCTTTATCATGCTAATAGGAGCAGGAAAAAGCAAAAAATTTCAGAATTGCACCTTGCAATGCGGAGAAATTACTGTTTGTGCATTTACAATATTCATTGATTTTTGCCATTGAAAAACGTCCAGAAATGATTGAAGCTACTGACTGAATGAAAGGAGCTGGCATCTCACTCTCTTTGAATCTTCTTTATCATGCTAAGAGGAGCAGGAAAAAGCAAAAATTTCAGAATTGCACCTTGCAATGCGGAGAAAGAAATTACTGTTTGTGCATTTACAATATTCATTGATTTTTGCCATTGAAAAACATCATGTTATTCATATACCAGAAATGTTTGAAGCTACTGACTGAATGAAAGGAGGCTGGCATCTCACTCTCTTTGAATCTTCTTTATCATGCTAAGAGGAGCAGGAAAAAGCAAAAAATTTCAGAATTGCACCTTGCAATGCGGAGAAATTACTGTTTGTGCATTTACAATATTCATTGATTTTTGCCATTGAAAAACGTCCAGAAATGATTGAAGCTACTGACTGAATGAAAGGAGCTGGCATCTCACTCTCTTTGAATCTTCTTTATCATGCTAAGAGGAGCAGGAAAATGCAAGAAATTTCAGAATTGCACCTTGCAATGCGGAGAAATTACTGTTTGTGCATTTATAATATTCATTGATTTTTGCCATTGAAAAACATCCAGAAATGATTGAAGCTACTGACTGAATGAAAGGAGCTGGCATCTCACTCTCTTTGAATCTTCTTTATCATGCTAAGAGGAGCAGGAAAAGCAAAAAATTTCAGAATTGCACCTTGCAATGCGGAGAAATTACTGTTTGTGCATTTACAATATTCATTGATTTTTTGCCATTGAAAAACATCATGTTATTCATATACCAGAAATGATTGAAGCTACTGACTGAATGAAAGGAGCTGGCATCTCACTCTCTTTGAATCTTCTTTATCATGCTAAGAGGAGCAGGAAAAAAGCAAAAAAATTTCAGAATTGCACCTTGCAATGCGGAGAAATTACTGTTTGTGCATTTACAATATTCATTGATTTTTGCCATTGAAAAACATCATGTTATTCATATACCAGAAATGATTGAAGCTACTGACTGAATGAAAGGAGCTGGCATCTCACTCTCTTTGAATCTTCTTTATCATGCTAAGAGGAGCAGGAAAAAGCAAAAATTTCAGAATTGCACCTTGCAATGCGGAGAAATTACTGTTTGTGCATTTACAATATTCATTGATTTTTGCCATTGAAAAACGTCCAGAAATGATTGAAGCTACTGACTGAATGAAAGGAGCTGGCATCTCACTCTCTTTGAATCTTCTTTATCATGCTAAGAGGAGCAGGAAAAAGCAAAAAATTTCAGAATTGCACCTTGCAATGCGGAGAAATTACTGTTTGTGCATTTACAATATTCATTGATTTTTGCCATTGAAAAACGTCCAGAAATGATTGAAGCTACTGACTGAATGAAAGGAGCTGGCATCTCACTCTCTTTGAATCTTCTTTATCATGCTAGGATTAGCAGGAAAAAGCAAAAAATTTCAGAATTGCACCTGGCAATGTGGAGATATTACTGTTTGTGCATTTACAATATTCATTGAATTTTGCCATTGAAAAACGTCCAGAAATGTTTGAAGCTACTGACTGAATGAAAGGAGCTGGCATCTCACTCTATTTGAATCTTCTTTATCATGCTAGGATTAGCAGGAAAAAGCAAAAAATTTCAGAATTGCACCTTGCAATGTGGAGATATTACTGTTGTGCATTTACAATATTCATTGATTTTGCCATTGAAAAACGTCCAGAAATGTTTATACCAGAAATGTTTGAAGCTACTGACTGAATGAAAGGAGCTGGCATCTCACTCTCTTTGAATCTTCTTTATCATGCTAAGAGGAGCAGGAAAAAGCAAAAAATTTCAGAATTGCACCTTGCAATGCGGAGAAATTACTGTTTGTGCATTTACAATATTCATTGATTTTTGCCATTGAAAAACGTCCAGAAATGACTGAAGCTACTGACTGAATGAAAGGAGCTGGCATCTCACTCTCTTTGAATCTTCTTTATCATGCTAAGAGGAGCAGGAAAAAGCAAAAAATTTCAAAATTGCACCTTGCAATGCGGAGAAATTACTGTTTGTGCATTTACAATATTCATTGATTTTTGCCATTGAAAAACGTCCAGAAATGATTGAAGCTACTGACTGAATGAAAGGAGCTGGCATCTCACTCTCTTTGAATCTTCTTTATCATGCTAAGAGGAGCAGGAAAAAGCAAAAAATTTCAGAATTGCACCTTGCAATGCGGAGAAATTACTGTTTGTGCATTTACAATATTCATTAATTTTTGCCATTGAAAACATCATGTTATTCATATCCCAGAAATGTTTGAAGCTACTGACAATGAAAGAAGCTGGCATCTCACTCTCTTTGAATCTTCTTTATCATGCTAATAGGAGCAGGAAAAAGCAAAAAATTTCAGAATTGCACCTTGCAATGCGGAGAAATTACTGTTTGTGCATTTACAATATTCATTGATTTTTGCCATTGAAAAACGTCCAGAAATGATTGAAGCTACTGACTGAATGAAAGGAGCTGGCATCTCACTCTCTTTGAATCTTCTTTATCATGCTAAGAGGAGCAGGAAAAAGCAAAAAATTTCAGAATTGCACCTTGCAATGCGGAGAAATTACTGTTTGTGCATTTACAATATTCATTGATTTTTGCCATTGAAAAACATCATGTTATTCATATACCAGAAATGTTTGAAGCTACTGACTGAATGAAAGGAGCTGGCATCTCACTCTCTTTGAATCTTCTTTATCATGCTAAGAGGAGCAGGGAAAAAGCAAAAAATTTCAGAATTGCACCTTGCAATGCGGAGAAATTACTGTTTGTGCATTTACAATATTCATTGATTTTTGCCATTGAAAAACGTCCAGAAATGATTGAAGCTACTGACTGAATGAAAGGAGCTGGCATCTCACTCTCTTTGAATCTTCTTTATCATGCTAAGAGGAGCAGGAAAATGCAAGAAATTTCAGAATTGCACCTTGCAATGCGGAGAAATTACTGTTTGTGCATTTATAATATTCATTGATTTTTGCCATTGAAAAACGTCCAGAAATGTTTGAAGCTACTGACTGAATGAAAGGAGCTGGCATCTCACTCTCTTTGAATCTTCTTTATCATGCTAGGATTAGCAGGAAAAAGCAAAAAATTTCAGAATTGCACCTTGCAATGTGGAGATATTACTGTTTGTGCATTTACAATATTCATTGATTTTTGCCATTGAAAAACATCATGTTATTCATATACCAGAAATGTTTGAAGCTACTGGACTGAATGAAAGGAGCTGACATCTCACTCTCTTTGAATCTTCTTTATCATGCTAGGATTAGCAGGAAAAAGCAAAAAATTTCAGAATTGCACCTTGCAATGTGGAGATATTACTGTTTGTGCATTTACAATATTCATTGATTTTTGCCATTGAAAAACGTCCAGAAATGTTTGAAGCTACTGACTGAATGAAAGGAGCTGGCATCTCACTCTATTTGAATCTTCTTTATCATGCTAGGATTAGCAGGAAAAAGCAAAAAAAATTTCAGCATTGCACCTTGCAATGTGGAGATATTACTGTTTGTGCATTTACAATATTCATTGATTTTTGCCATTGAAAAACGTCCAGAATGTTTATACCAGAAATGTTTGAAGCTACTGACTGAATGAAAGGAGCTGGCATCTCACTCTCTTTGAATCTTCTTTATCATGCTAAGAGGAGCAGGAAAAAGCAAAAAATTTCAGAATTGCACCTTGCAATGCGGAGAAATTACTGTTTGTGCATTTACAATATTCATTGATTTTTGCCATTGAAAAACTTCCAGAAATGACTGAAGCTACTGACTGAATGAAAGGGAGCTGGCATCTCACTCTCTTTGAATCTTCTTTATCATGCTAAGAGGAGCAGGAAAAGCAAAAAATTTCAGAATTGCACCTTGCAATGCGGAGAAATTACTGTTTGTGCATTTACAATATTCATTGATTTTTGCCATTGAAAAACGTCCAGAAATGATTGAAGCTACTGACTGAATGAAAGGAGCTGGCATCTCACTCTCTTTGAATCTTCTTTATCATGCTAAGAGGAGCAGGAAAAAGCAAAAAATTTCAGAATTGCACCTTGCAATGCGGAGAAATTACTGTTTGTGCATTTACAATATTCATTGATTTTTGCCATTGAAAAACATCATGTTATTCATATACCAGAAATGATTGAAGCTACTGACTGAATGAAAGGAGCTGGCATCTCACTCTCTTTGAATCTTCTTTATCATGCTAAGAGGAGCAGGAAAAAGCAAAAAATTTCAGAATTGCACCTTGCAATGCGGAGAAATTACTGTTTGTGCATTTACAATATTCATTGATTTTTGCCATTGAAAAACGTCCAGAAATGATTGAAGCTACTGACTGAATGAAAGGAGCTGGCATCTCACTCTCTTTGAATCTTCTTTATCATGCTAAGAGGAGCAGGAAAAAGCAAAAAATTTCAGAATTTCATCTTGCAATGCGGGAGAAATTACTGTTTGTGCATTTACAATATTCATTGATTTTTGCCATTGAAAAACGTCCAGAAATGATTGAAGCTACTGACTGAATGAAAGGAGCTGGCATCTCACTCTCTTTGAATCTTCTTTATCATGCTAAGAGGAGCAGGAAAAAGCAAAAAATTTCAGAATTGCACCTTGCAATGCGGAGAAATTACTGTTTGTGCATTTACAATATTCATTGATTTTTGCCATTGAAAAACGTCCAGAAATGATTGAAGCTACTGACTGAATGAAAGGAGCCGGAATCTCACTCTCTTTGAATCTTCTTTATCATGCTAAGAGGAGCAGGAAAAAGCAAAAAATTTCAGAATTGCAACTTGCAATGCGGAGAAATTACTGTTTGTGCATTTACAATATTCATTGATTTTTGCCATTGAAAAACATCATGTTATTCATATACCAGAAATGATTGAAGCTACTGACTGAATGAAAGGAGCTGGCATCTCACTCTCTTTGAATCTTCTTTATCATGCTAAGAGGAGCAGGAAAAAGCAAAAAATTTCAGAATTGCACCTTGCAATGCGGAGAAATTACTGTTTGTGCATTTACAATATTCATTGATTTTTGCCATTGAAAAACGTCCAGAAATGATTGAAGCTACTGACTGAATGAAAGGAGCTGGCATCTCACTCTCTTTGAATCTTCTTTATCATGCTAAGAGGAGCAGGAAAAAGCAAAAAATTTCAGAATTGCACCTTGCAATGCGGAGAAATTACTGTTTGTGCATTTACAATATTCATTGATTTTTGCCATTGAAAAACGTCCAGAAATGATTGAAGCTACTGACTGAATGAAAGGAGCTGGCATCTCACTCTCTTTGAATCTTCTTTATCATGCTAAGAGGAGCAGGAAAAAGCAAAAAATTTCAGAATTGCACCTTGCAATGCGGAGAAATTACTGTTTGTGCATTTACAATATTCATTAATTTTTGCCATTGAAAAACATCATGTTATTCATATCCCAGAAATGTTTGAAGCTACTGACAATGAAAGAAGCTGGCATCTCACTCTCTTTGAATCTTCTTTATCATGCTAATAGGAGCAGGAAAAAGCAAAAAATTTCAGAATTGCACCTTGCAATGCGGAGAAATTACTGTTTGTGCATTTACAATATTCATTGATTTTTGCCATTGAAAAACGTCCAGAAATGATTGAAGCTACTGACTGAATGAAAGGAGCTGGCATCTCACTCTCTTTGAATCTTCTTTATCATGCTAAGAGGAGCAGGAAAAAGCAAAAAATTTCAGAATTGCACCTTGCAATGCGGAGAAATTACTGTTTGTGCATTTACAATATTCATTGATTTTTGCCATTGAAAAACATCATGTTATTCATATACCAGAAATGTTTGAAGCTACTGACTGAATGAAAGGAGCTGGCATCTCACTCTCTTTGAATCTTCTTTATCATGCTAAGAGGAGCAGGAAAAAGCAAAAAATTTCAGAATTGCACCTTGCAATGCGGAGAAATTACTGTTTGTGCATTTACAATATTCATTGATTTTTGCCATTGAAAAACGTCCAGAAATGATTGAAGCTACTGACTGAATGAAAGGAGCTGGCATCTCACTCTCTTTGAATCTTCTTTATCATGCTAAGAGGAGCAGGAAAATGCAAGAAATTTCAGAATTGCACCTTGCAATGCGGAGAAATTACTGTTTGTGCATTTATAATATTCATTGATTTTTGCCATTGAAAAACATCCAGAAATGATTGAAGCTACTGACTGAATGAAAGGAGCTGGCATCTCACTCTCTTTGAATCTTCTTTATCATGCTAAGAGGAGCAGGAAAAAGCAAAAAATTTCAGAATTGCACCTTGCAATGCGGAGAAATTACTGTTTGTGCATTTACAATATTCATTGATTTTTGCATTGAAAAACGTCCAGAAATGACTGAAGCTACTGACTGAATGAAAGGAGCTGGCATCTCACTCTCTTTGAATCTTCTTTATCATGCTAAGAGGAGCAGGAAAAAGCAAAAAATTTCAGAATTGCATCTTGCAATGCGGAGAAATTACTGTTTGTGCATTTACAATATTCATTGATTTTTGCCATTGAAAAACGTCCAGAAATGATTGAAGCTACTGACTGAATGAAAGGAGCTGGCATCTCACTCTCTTTGAATCTTCTTTATCATGCTAAGAGGAGCAGGAAAAAGCAAAAAATTTCAGAATTGCACCTTGCAATGCGGAGAAATTACTGTTTGTGCATTTACAATATTCATTGATTTTTGCCATTGAAAAACATCATGTTATTCATATACCAGAAATGATTGAAGCTACTGACTGAATGAAAGGAGCTGGCATCTCACTCTCTTTGAATCTTCTTTATCATGCTAAGAGGAGCAGGAAAAAGCAAAAAATTTCAGAATTGCACCTTGCAATGCGGAGAAATTACTGTTTGTGCATTTACAATATTCATTGATTTTTGCCATTGAAAAACGTCCAGAAATGATTGAAGCTACTGACTGAATGAAAGGAGCTGGCATCTCACTCTCTTTGAATCTTCTTTATCATGCTAAGAGGAGCAGGAAAAAGCAAAAAATTTCAGAATTGCACCTTGCAATGCGGAGAAATTACTGTTTGTGCATTTACAATATTCATTGATTTTTGCCATTGAAAAACGTCCAGAAATGATTGAAGCTACTGACTGAATGAAAGGAGCTGGCATCTCACTCTCTTTGAATCTTCTTTATCATGCTAGGATTAGCAGGAAAAAGCAAAAAATTTCAGAATTGCACCTGGCAATGTGGAGATATTACTGTTTGTGCATTTACAATATTCATTGAATTTTGCCATTGAAAAACGTCCAGAAATGTTTGAAGCTACTGACTGAATGAAAGGAGCTGGCATCTCACTCTATTTGAATCTTCTTTATCATGCTAGGATTAGCAGGAAAAAGCAAAAAATTTCAGAATTGCACCTTGCAATGTGGAGATATTACTGTTTGTGCATTTACAATATTCATTGATTTTTGCCATTGAAAAACGTCCAGAAATGTTTATACCAGAAATGTTTGAAGCTACTGACTGAATGAAAGGAGCTGGCATCTCACTCTCTTTGAATCTTCTTTATCATGCTAAGAGGAGCAGGAAAAAGCAAAAAATTTCAGAATTGCACCTTGCAATGCGGAGAAATTACTGTTTGTGCATTTACAATATTCATTGATTTTTGCCATTGAAAAACGTCCAGAAATGACTGAAGCTACTGACTGAATGAAAGGAGCTGGCATCTCACTCTCTTTGAATCTTCTTTATCATGCTAAGAGGAGCAGGAAAAAGCAAAAAATTTCAAAATTGCACCTTGCAATGCGGAGAAATTACTGTTTGTGCATTTACAATATTCATTGATTTTTGCCATTGAAAAACGTCCAGAAATGATTGAAGCTACTGACTGAATGAAAGGAGCTGGCATCTCACTCTCTTTGAATCTTCTTTATCATGCTAAGAGGAGCAGGAAAAAGCAAAAAATTTCAGAATTGCACCTTGCAATGCGGAGAAATTACTGTTTGTGCATTTACAATATTCATTGATTTTTGCCATTGAAAAACATCATGTTATTCATATACCAGAAATGATTGAAGCTACTGACTGAATGAAAGGAGCTGGCATCTCACTCTCTTTGAATCTTCTTTATCATGCTAAGAGGAGCAGGAAAAAGCAAAAAATTTCAGAATTGCACCTTGCAATGCGGAGAAATTACTGTTTGTGCATTTACAATATTCATTGATTTTTGCCATTGAAAAACGTCCAGAAATGATTGAAGCTACTGACTGAATGAAAGGAGCTGGCATCTCACTCTCTTTGAATCTTTTTTATCATGCTAAGAGGAGCAGGAAAAAGCAAAAAATTTCAGAATTGCATCTTGCAATGCGGAGAAATTACTGTTTGTGCATTTACAATATTCATTGATTTTTGTCATTGAAAAACGTCCAGAAATGATTGAAGCTACTGACTGAATGAAAGGAGCTGGCATCTCACTCTCTTTGAATCGTCTTTATCATGCTAAGAGGAGCAGGAAAAAGCAAAAAATTTCAGAATTGCACCTTGCAATGCGGAGAAATTACTGTTTGTGCATTTACAATATTCATTGATTTTTGCCATTGAAAAACGTCCAGAAATGATTGAAGCTACTGACTGAATGAAAGGAGCTGGAATCTCACTCTCTTTGAATCTTCTTTATCATGCTAAGAGGAGCAGGAAAAAGCAAAAAATTTCAGAATTGCAACTTGCAATGCGGAGAAATTACTGTTTGTGCATTTACAATATTCATTGATTTTTGCCATTGAAAAACATCATGTTATTCATATACCAGAAATGATTGAAGCTACTGACTGAATGAAAGGAGCTGGCATCTCACTCTCTTTGAATCTTCTTTATCATGCTAAGAGGAGCAGGAAAAAGCAAAAAATTTCAGAATTGCACCTTGCAATGCGGAGAAATTACTGTTTGTGCATTTACAATATTCATTGATTTTTGCCATTGAAAAACGTCCAGAAATGATTGAAGCTACTGACTGAATGAAAGGAGCTGGCATCTCACTCTCTTTGAATCTTCTTTATCATGCTAAGAGGAGCAGGAAAAAGCAAAAAATTTCAGAATTGCACCTTGCAATGCGGAGAAATTACTGTTTGTGCATTTTCAATATTCATTGATTTTTGCCATTGAAAAACGTCCAGAAATGATTGAAGCTACTGACTGAATGAAAGGAGCTGGCATCTCACTCTCTTTGAATCTTCTTTATCATGCTAAGAGGAGCAGGAAAAAGCAAAAAATTTCAGAATTGCACCTTGCAATGCGGAGAAATTACTGTTTGTGCATTTACAATATTCATTAATTTTTGCCATTGAAAAACATCATGTTATTCATATCCCAGAAATGTTTGAAGCTACTGACTGAATGAAAGAAGCTGGCATCTCACTCTCTTTGAATCTTCTTTATCATGCTAAGAGGAGCAGGAAAAAGCAAAAAATTTCAGAATTGCACCTTGCAATGCGGAGAAATTACTGTTTGTGCATTTACAATATTCATTGATTTTTGCCATTGAAAAACGTCCAGAAATGATTGAAGCTACTGACTGAATGAAAGGAGCTGGCATCTCACTCTCTTTGAATCTTCTTTATCATGCTAAGAGGAGCAGGAAAAAGCAAAAAATTTCAGAATTGCACCTTGCAATGCGGAGAAATTACTGTTTGTGCATTTACAATATTCATTGATTTTTGCCATTGAAAAACATCATGTTATTCATATACCAGAAATGTTTGAAGCTACTGACTGAATGAAAGGAGCTGGCATCTCACTCTCTTTGAATCTTCTTTATCATGCTAAGAGGAGCAGGAAAAAGCAAAAAATTTCAGAATTGCACCTTGCAATGCGGAGAAATTACTGTTTGTGCATTTACAATATTCATTGATTTTTGCCATTGAAAAACGTCCAGAAATGATTGAAGCTACTGACTGAATGAAAGGAGCTGGCATCTCACTCTCTTTGAATCTTCTTTATCATGCTAAGAGGAGCAGGAAAATGCAAGAAATTTCAGAATTGCACCTTGCAATGCGGAGAAATTACTGTTTGTGCATTTACAATATTCATTGATTTCTGCCATTGAAAAACATCCAGAAATGATTGAAGCTACTGACTGAATGAAAGGAGCTGGCATCTCACTCTCTTTGAATCTTCTTTATCATGCTAAGAGGAGCAGGAAAAAGCCAAAAATTTCAGAATTGCACCTTGCAATGCGGAGAAATTACTGTTTGTGCATTTACAATATTCATTGATTTTTGCCATTGAAAAACATCATGTTATTCATATACCAGAAATGATTGAAGCTACTGACTGAATGAAAGGAGCTGGCATCTCACTCTCTTTGAATCTTCTTTATCATGCAAAGAGGAGCAGGAAAAAGCAAAAAATTTCAGAATTGCACCTTGCAATGCGGAGAAATTACTGTTTGTGCATTTACAATATTCATTGATTTTTGCCATTGAAAAACGTCCAGAAATGATTGAAGCTACTGACTGAATGAAAGGAGCTGGCATCTCACTCTCTTTGAATCTTCTTTATCATGCTAAGAGGAGCAGGAAAAAGCAAAAAATTTCAGAATTGCACCTTGCAATGCGGAGAAATTACTGTTTGTGCATTTACAATATTCATTGATTTTTGCCATTGAAAAACGTCCAGAAATGATTGAAGCAACTGACTGAATGAAAGGAGCTGGCATCTCACTCTCTTTGAATCTTCTTTATCATGCTAAGAGGAGCAGGAAAAAGCAAAAAATTTCAGAATTGCACCTTGCAATGCGGAGAAATTACTGTTTGTGCATTTACAATATTCATTGATTTTTGCCATTGAAAAACGTCCAGAAATAATTGAAGCTACTGACTGAATGAAAGGAGCTGGCATCTCACTCTCTTTGAATCTTCTTTATCATGCTAAGAGGAGCAGGAAAAAGCAAAAAATTTCAGAATTGCAACTTGCAATGCGGAGAAATTACTGTTTGTGCATTTACAATATTCATTGATTTTTGCCATTGAAAAACATCATGTTATTCATATACCAGAAATGATTGAAGCTACTGACTGAATGAAAGGAGCTGGCATCTCACTCTCTTTGAATCTTCTTTATCATGCTAAGAGGAGCAGGAAAAAGCAAAAAATTTCAGAATTGCACCTTGCAATGCGGAGAAATTACTGTTTGTGCATTTACAATATTCATTGATTTTTGCCATTGAAAAACGTCCAGAAATGATTGAAGCTACTGACTGAATGAAAGGAGCTGGCATCTCACTCTCTTTGAATCTTCTTTATCATGCTAAGAGGAGCAGGAAAAAGCAAAAAATTTCAGAATTGCACCTTGCAATGCGGAGAAATTACTGTTTGTGCTTTTACAATATTCATTGATTTTTGCCATTGAAAAACATCATGTTATTCATATACCAGAAATGTTTGAAGCTACTGACTGAATGAAAGGAGCTGGCATCTCACTCTCTTTGAATCTTCTTTATCATGCTAAGAGGAGCAGGAAAAAGCAAAAAATTTCAGAATTGCACCTTGCAATGCGGAGAAATTACTGTTTGTGCATTTACAATATTCATTGATTTTTGCCATTGAAAAATGTCCAGAAATGATTGAAGCTGCTGACTGAATGAAAGGAGCTGGCATCTCACTCTCTTTGAATCTTCTTTATCATGCTAAGAGGAGCAGGAAAAAGCAAAAAATTTCAGAATTGCACCTTGCAATGCGGAGAAATTACTGTTTGTGCATTTACAATATTCATTGATTTTTGCCATTGAAAAACATCATGTTATTCATATACCAGAAATGATTGAAGCTACTGACTGAATGAAAGGAGCTGGCATCTCACTCTCTTTGAATCTTCTTTATCATGCTAAGAGGAGCAGAAAAAAGCAAAAAATTTCAGAATTGCACCTTGCAATGCGGAGAAATTACTGTTTGTGCATTTACAATATTCATTGATTTTTGCCATTGAAAAACGTCCAGAAATGATTGAAGCTACTGACTGAATGAAAGGAGCTGGCATCTCACTCTCTTTGAATCTTCTTTATCATGCTAAGAGGAGCAGGAAAAAGCAAAAAATTTCAGAATTGCACCTTGCAATGCGGAGAAATTACTGTTTGTGCATTTACAATATTCATTGATTTTTGCCATTGAAAAACGTCCAGAAATGATTGAAGCTACTGACTGAATGAAAGGAGCTGGCATCTCACTCTCTTTGAATCTTCTTTATCATGCTAAGAGGAGCAGGAAAAAGCAAAAAATTTCAGAATTGCACCTTGCAATGCGGAGAAATTACTGTTTGTGCATTTACAATATTCATTGATTTTTGCCATTGAAAAACATCATGTTATTCATATACTAGAAATGTTTGAAGCTACTGACTGAATGAAAGGAGCTGGCATCTCACTCTCTTTGAATCTTCTTTATCATGCTAAGAGGAGCAGGAAAAAGCAAAAAATTTCAGAATTGCATCTTGCAATGCGGAGAAATTACTGTTTGTGCATTTACAATATTCATTGATTTTTGCCATTGAAAAACGTCCAGAAATGATTGAAGCTACTGACTGAATGAAAGGAGCTGGCATCTCACTCTCTTTGAATCTTCTTTATCATGCTAAGAGGAGCAGGAAAAAGCAAAAAATTTCAGAATTGCACCTTGCAATGCGGAGAAATTACTGTTTGTGCATTTACAATATTCATTGATTTTTGCCATTGAAAAACATCATGTTATTCATATACCAGAAATGATTGAAGCTACTGACTGAATGAAAGGAGCTGGCATCTCGCTCTCTTTGAATATTCTTTATCATGCTAAGAGGAGCAGGAAAAAGCAAAAAATTTCAGAATTGCACCTTGCAATGCGGAGAAATTACTGTTTGTGCATTTACAATATTCATTGATTTTTGCCATTGAAAAACGTCCAGAAATGATTGAAGCTACTGACTGAATGAAAGGAGCTGGCATCTCACTCTCTTTGAATCTTCTTTATCATGCTAAGAGGAGCAGGAAAAAGCAAAAAATTTCAGAATTGCACCTTGCAATGTGGAGAAATTACTGTTTGTGCATTTACAATATTCATTGATTTTTGCCATTGAAAAACATCATGTTATTCATATACCAGAAATGATTGAAGCTACTGACTGAATGAAAGGAGCTGGCATCTCACTCTCTTTGAATCTTCTTTATCATGCTAAGAGGAGCAGGAAAAAGCAAAAAATTTCAGAATTGCACCTTGCAATACGGAGAAATTACTGTTTGTGCATTTACAATATTCATTGATTTTTGCCATTGAAAAACGTCCAGAAATGATTGAAGCTACTGACTGAATGAAAGGAGCTGGCATCTCACTCTCTTTGAATCTTCTTTATCATGCTAAGAGGAGCAGGAAAAAGCAAAAAATTTCAGAATTGCACCTTGCAATGCGGAGAAATTACTGTTTGTGCTTTTACAATATTCATTGATTTTTGCCATTGAAAAACATCATGTTATTCATATACCAGAAATGTTTGAAGCTACTGACTGAATGAAAGGAGCTGGCATCTCACTCTCTTTGAATCTTCTTTATCATGCTAAGAGGAGCAGGAAAAAGCAAAAAATTTCAGAATTGCACCTTGCAATGCGGAGAAATTACTGTTTGTGCATTTACAATATTCATTGATTTTTGCCATTGAAAAACGTCCAGAAATGATTGAAGCTACTGACTGAATGAAAGGAGCTGGCATCTCACTCTCTTTGAATCTTCTTTATCATGCTAAGAGGAGCAGGAAAAAGCAAAAAATTTCAGAATTGCACCTTGCAATGCGGAGAAATTACTGTTTGTGCATTTACAATATTCATTGATTTTTGCCATTGAAAAACGTCCAGAAATGATTGAAGCTACTGACTGAATGAAAGGAGCTGGCATCTCACTCTCTTTGAATCTTCTTTATCATGCTAAGAGGAGCAGGAAAAAGCAAAAAATTTCAGAATTGCAACTTGCAATGCGGAGAAATTACTGTTTGTGCATTTACAATATTCATTGATTTTTGCCATTGAAAAACATCATGTTATTCATATACCAGAAATGATTGAAGCTACTGACTGAATGAAAGGAGCTGGCATCTCACTCTCTTTGAATCTTCTTTATCATGCTAAGAGGAGCAGGAAAAAGCAAAAAATTTCAGAATTGCACCTTGCAATGCGGAGAAATTACTGTTTGTGCATTTACAATATTCATTGATTTTTGCCATTGAAAAACATCATGTTATTCATATACCAGAAATGTTTGAAGCTACTGACTGAATGAAAGGAGCTGGCATCTCACTCTCTTTGAATCTTCTTTATCATGCTAAGAGGAGCAGGAAAAAGCAAAAAATTTCAGAATTGCACCTTGCAATGCGGAGAAATTACTGTTTGTGCATTTACAATATTCATTGATTTTTGCCATTGAAAAACGTCCAGAAATGATTGAAGCTACTGACTGAATGAAAGGAGCTGGCATCTCACTCTCTTTGAATCTTCTTTATCATGCTAAGAGGAGCAGGAAAATGCAAGAAATTTCAGAATTGCACCTTGCAATGCGGAGAAATTACTGTTTGTGCATTTACAATATTCATTGATTTTTGCCATTGAAAAACATCCAGAAATGATTGAAGCTACTGACTGAATGAAAGGAGCTGGCATCTCACTCTCTTTGAATCTTCTTTATCATGCTAAGAGGAGCAGGAAAAAGCCAAAAATTTCAGAATTGCACCTTGCAATGCGGAGAAATTACTGTTTGTGCATTTACAATATTCATTGATTTTTGCCATTGAAAAACATCATGTTATTCATATACCAGAAATGATTGAAGCTACTGACTGAATGAAAGGAGCTGGCATCTCACTCTCTTTGAATCTTCTTTATCATGCAAAGAGGAGCAGGAAAAAGCAAAAAATTTCAGAATTGCACCTTGCAATGCGGAGAAATTACTGTTTGTGCATTTACAATATTCATTGATTTTTGCCATTGAAAAACGTCCAGAAATGATTGAAGCTACTGACTGAATGAAAGGAGCTGGCATCTCACTCTCTTTGAATCTTCTTTATCATGCTAAGAGGAGCAGGAAAAAGCAAAAAATTTCAGAATTGCACCTTGCAATGTGGAGAAATTACTGTTTGTGCATTTACAATATTCATTGATTTTTGCCATTGAAAAACATCATGTTATTCATATACCAGAAATGATTGAAGCTACTGACTGAATGAAAGGAGCTGGCATCTCACTCTCTTTGAATCTTCTTTATCATGCTAAGAGGAGCAGGAAAAAGCAAAAAATTTCAGAATTGCACCTTGCAATACGGAGAAATTACTGTTTGTGCATTTACAATATTCATTGATTTTTGCCATTGAAAAACGTCCAGAAATGATTGAAGCTACTGACTGAATGAAAGGAGCTGGCATCTCACTCTCTTTGAATCTTCTTTATCATGCTAAGAGGAGCAGGAAAAAGCAAAAAATTTCAGAATTGCACCTTGCAATGCGGAGAAATTACTGTTTGTGCTTTTACAATATTCATTGATTTTTGCCATTGAAAAACATCATGTTATTCATATACCAGAAATGTTTGAAGCTACTGACTGAATGAAAGGAGCTGGCATCTCACTCTCTTTGAATCTTCTTTATCATGCTAAGAGGAGCAGGAAAAAGCAAAAAATTTCAGAATTGCACCTTGCAATGCGGAGAAATTACTGTTTGTGCATTTACAATATTCATTGATTTTTGCCATTGAAAAACGTCCAGAAATGATTGAAGCTACTGACTGAATGAAAGGAGCTGGCATCTCACTCTCTTTGAATCTTCTTTATCATGCTAAGAGGAGCAGGAAAAAGCAAAAAATTTCAGAATTGCACCTTGCAATGCGGAGAAATTACTGTTTGTGCATTTACAATATTCATTGATTTTTGCCATTGAAAAACGTCCAGAAATGATTGAAGCTACTGACTGAATGAAAGGAGCTGGCATCTCACTCTCTTTGAATCTTCTTTATCATGCTAAGAGGAGCAGGAAAAAGCAAAAAATTTCAGAATTGCAACTTGCAATGCGGAGAAATTACTGTTTGTGCATTTACAATATTCATTGAGTTTTGCCATTGAAAAACATCATGTTATTCATATACCAGAAATGATTGAAGCTACTGACTGAATGAAAGGAGCTGGCATCTCACTCTCTTTGAATCTTCTTTATCATGCTAAGAGGAGCAGGAAAAAGCAAAAAATTTCAGAATTGCACCTTGCAATGCGGAGAAATTACTGTTTGTGCATTTACAATATTCATTGATTTTTGCCATTGAAAAACGTCCAGAAATGATTGAAGCTACTGACTGAATGAAAGGAGCTGGCATCTCACTCTCTTTGAATCTTCTTTATCATGCTAAGAGGAGCAGGAAAATGCAAGAAATTTCAGAATTGCACCTTGCAATGCGGAGAAATTACTGTTTGTGCATTTACAATATTCATTGATTTTTGCCATTGAAAAACATCCAGAAATGATTGAAACTACTGACTGAATGAAAGGAGCTGGCATCTCACTCTCTTTGAATCTTCTTTATCATGCTAAGAGGAGCAGGAAAAAGCCAAAAATTTCAGAATTGCACCTTGCAATGCGGAGAAATTACTGTTTGTGCATTTACAATATTCATTGATTTTTGCCATTGAAAAACATCATGTTATTCATATACCAGAAATGATTGAAGCTACTGACTGAATGAAAGGAGCTGGCATCTCACTCTCTTTGAATCTTCTTTATCATGCAAAGAGGAGCAGGAAAAAGCAAAAAATTTCAGAATTGCACCTTGCAATGCGGAGAAATTACTGTTTGTGCATTTACAATATTCATTGATTTTTGCCATTGAAAAACGTCCAGAAATGATTGAAGCTACTGACTGAATGAAAGGAGCTGGCATCTCACTCTCTTTGAATCTTCTTTATCATGCTAAGAGGAGCAGGAAAAAGCAAAAAATTTCAGAATTGCACCTTGCAATGCGGAGAAATTACTGTTTGTGCATTTACAATATTCACTGATTTTTGCCATTGAAAAACGTCCAGAAATGATTGAAGCAACTGACTGAATGAAAGGAGCTGGCATCTCACTCTCTTTGAATCTTCTTTATCATGCTAAGAGGAGCAGGAAAAAGCAAAAAATTTCAGAATTGCACCTTGCAATGCGGAGAAATTACTGTTTGTGCATTTACAATATTCATTGATTTTTGCCATTGAAAAACGTCCAGAAATAATTGAAGCTACTGACTGAATGAAAGGAGCTGGCATCTCACTCTCTTTGAATCTTCTTTATCATGCTAAGAGGAGCAGGAAAAAGCAAAAAATTTCAGAATTGCAACTTGCAATGCGGAGAAATTACTGTTTGTGCATTTACAATATTCATTGATTTTTGCCATTGAAAAACATCATGTTATTCTTATACCAGAAATGATTGAAGCTAGTGACTGAATGAAAGGAGCTGGCATCTCACTCTCTTTGAATCTTCTTTATCATGCTAAGAGGAGCAGGAAAAAGCAAAAAATTTCAGAATTGCACCTTGCAATGCGGAGAAATTACTGTTTGTGCATTTACAATATTCATTGATTTTTTGCCATTGAAAAACGTCCAGAAATGATTGAAGCTACTGACTGAATGAAAGGAGCTGGCATCTCACTTTCTTTGAATCTTCTTTATCATGCTAAGAGGAGCAGGAAAAAGCAAAAAATTTCAGAATTGCACCTTGCAATGTGGAGAAATTACTGTTTGTGCTTTTACAATATTCATTGATTTTTGCCATTGAAAAACATCATGTTATTCATATACCAGAAATGTTTGAAGCTACTGACTGAATGAAAGGAGCTGGCATCTCACTCTCTTTGAATCTTCTTTATCATGCTAAGAGGAGCAGGAAAAAGCAAAAAATTTCAGAATTGCACCTTGCAATGCGGAGAAATTACTGTTTGTGCATTTACAATATTCATTGATTTTTGCCATTGAAAAATGTCCAGAAATGATTGAAGCTGCTGACTGAATGAAAGGAGCTGGCATCTCACTCTCTTTGAATCTTCTTTATCATGCTAAGAGGAGCAGGAAAAAGCAAAAAATTTCAGAATTGCACCTTGCAATGCGGAGAAATTACTGTTTGTGCATTTACAATATTCATTGATTTTTGCCATTGAAAAACATCATGTTATTCATATACCAGAAATGATTGAAGCTACTGACTGAATGAAAGGAGCTGGCATCTCACTCTCTTTGAATCTTCTTTATCATGCTAAGAGGAGCAGGAAAAAGCAAAAAATTTCAGAATTGCACCTTGCAATGCGGAGAAATTACTGTTTGTGCATTTACAATATTCATTGATTTTTGCCATTGAAAAACGTCCAGAAATGATTGAAGCTACTGACTGAATGAAAGGAGCTGGCATCTCACTCTCTTTGAATCTTCTTTATCATGCTAAGAGGAGCAGGAAAAAGCAAAAAATTTCAGAATTGCACCTTGCAATGCGGAGAAATTACTGTTTGTGCATTTACAATATTCATTGATTTTTGCCATTGAAAAACGTCCAGAAATGATTGAAGCTACTGACTGAATGAAAGGAGCTGGCATCTCACTCTCTTTGAATCTTCTTTATCATGCTAAGAGGAGCAGGAAAAAGCAAAAAATTTCAGAATTGCACCTTGCAATGCGGAGAAATTACTGTTTGTGCATTTACAATATTCATTGATTTTTGCCATTGAAAAACATCATGTTATTCATATACCAGAAATGTTTGAAGCTACTGACTGAATGAAAGGAGCTGGCATCTCACTCTCTTTGAATCTTCTTTATCATGCTAAGAGGAGCAGGAAAAAGCAAAAAATTTCAGAATTGCACCTTGCAATGCGGAGAAATTACTGTTTGTGCATTTACAATATTCATTGATTTTTGCCATTGAAAAACGTCCAGAAATGATTGAAGCTACTGACTGAATGAAAGGAGCTGGCATCTCACTCTCTTTGAATCTTCTTTATCATGCTAAGAGGAGCAGGAAAAAGCAAAAAATTTCAGAATTGCACCTTGCAATGCGGAGAAATTACTGTTTGTGCATTTACAATATTCATTGATTTTTGCCATTGAAAAACATCATGTTATTCATATACCAGAAATGATTGAAGCTACTGACTGAATGAAAGGAGCTGGCATCTCGCTCTCTTTGAATCTTCTTTATCATGCTAAGAGGAGCAGGAAAAAGCAAAAAATTTCAGAATTGCACCTTGCAATGCGGAGAAATTACTGTTTGTGCATTTACAATATTCATTGATTTTTGCCATTGAAAAACGTCCAGAAATGATTGAAGCTACTGACTGAATGAAAGGAGCTGGCATCTCACTCTCTTTGAATCTTCTTTATCATGCTAAGAGGAGCAGGAAAAAGCAAAAAATTTCAGAATTGCACCTTGCAATGTGGAGAAATTACTGTTTGTGCATTTACAATATTCATTGATTTTTGCCATTGAAAAACATCATGTTATTCATATACCAGAAATGATTGAAGCTACTGACTGAATGAAGGAGCTGGCATCTCACTCTCTTTGAATCTTCTTTATCATGCTAAGAGGAGCAGGAAAAAGCAAAAAATTTCAGAATTGCACCTTGCAATGCGGAGAAATTACTGTTTGTGCATTTACAATATTCATTGATTTTTGCCATTGAAAAACGTCCAGAAATGATTGAAGCTACTGACTGAATGAAAGGAGCTGGCATCTCACTCTCTTTGAATCTTCTTTATCATGCTAAGAGGAGCAGGAAAAAGCAAAAAATTTCAGAATTGCACCTTGCAATGCGGAGAAATTACTGTTTGTGCATTTACAATATTCATTGATTTTTGCCATTGAAAAACATCATGTTATTCATATACCAGAAATGTTTGAAGCTACTGACTGAATGAAAGGAGCTGGCATCTCACTCTCTTTGAATCTTCTTTATCATGCTAAGAGGAGCAGGAAAAAGCAAAAAATTTCAGAATTGCACCTTGCAATGCGGAGAAATTACTGTTTGTGCATTTACAATATTCATTGATTTTTGCCATTGAAAAACGTCCAGAAATGATTGAAGCTACTGACTGAATGAAAGGAGCTGGCATCTCACTCTCTTTGAATCTTCTTTATCATGCTAAGAGGAGCAGGAAAAAGCAAAAAATTTCAGAATTGCACCTTGCAATGCGGAGAAATTACTGTTTGTGCATTTACAATATTCATTGATTTTTGCCATTGAAAAACGTCCAGAAATGATTGAAGCTACTGACTGAATGAAAGGAGCTGGCATCTCACTCTCTTTGAATCTTCTTTATCATGCTAAGAGGAGCAGGAAAAAGCAAAAAATTTCAGAATTGCAACTTGCAATGCGGAGAAATTACTGTTTGTGCATTTACAATATTCATTGATTTTTGCCATTGAAAAACATCATGTTATTCATATACCAGAAATGATTGAAGCTACTGACTGAATGAAAGGAGCTGGCATCTCACTCTCTTTGAATCTTCTTTATCATGCTAAGAGGAGCAGGAAAAAGCAAAAAATTTCAGAATTGCACCTTGCAATGCGGAGAAATTACTGTTTGTGCATTTACAATATTCATTGATTTTTGCCATTGAAAAACGTCCAGAAATGATTGAAGCTACTGACTGAATGAAAGGAGCTGGCATCTCACTCTCTTTGAATCTTCTTTATCATGCTAAGAGGAGCAGGAAAAAGCAAAAAATTTCAGAATTGCACCTTGCAATGCGGAGAAATTACTGTTTGTGCATTTACAATATTCATTGATTTTTGCCATTGAAAAACGTCCAGAAATGATTGAAGCTACTGACTGAATGAAAGGAGCTGGCATCTCACTCTCTTTGAATCTTCTTTATCATGCTAAGAGGAGCAGGAAAAAGCAAAAAATTTCAGAATTGCACCTTGCAATGCGTAGAAATTACTGTTTGTGCATTTACAATATTCATTGATTTTTGCCATTGAAAAACGTCCAGAAATGATTGAAGCTACTGACTGAATGAAAGAAGCTGGCATCTCACTCTCTTTGAATCTTCTTTATCATGCTAAGAGGAGCAGGAAAAAGCAAAAAATTTCAGAATTGCACCTTGCAATGCGGAGAAATTACTGTTTGTGCATTTACAATATTCATTGATTTTTGCCATTGAAAAACGTCCAGAAATGATTGAAGCTACTGACTGAATGAAAGGAGCTGGCATCTCACTCTCTTTGAATCTTCTTTATCATGCTAAGAGGAGCAGGAAAAAGCAAAAAATTTCAGAATTGCACCTTGCAATGCGGAGAAATTACTGTTTGTGCATTTACAATATTCATTGATTTTTGCCATTGAAAAACATCATGTTATTCATATACCAGAAATGTTTGAAGCTACTGACTGAATGAAAGGAGCTGGCATCTCACTCTCTTTGAATCTTCTTTATCATGCTAAGAGGAGCAGGAAAAAGCAAAAAATTTCAGAATTGCACCTTGCAATGCGGAGAAATTACTGTTTGTGCATTTACAATATTCATTGATTTTTGCCATTGAAAAACGTCCAGAAATGATTGAAGCTACTGACTGAATGAAAGGAGCTGGCATCTCACTCTCTTTGAATCTTCTTTATCATGCTAAGAGGAGCAGGAAAATGCAAGAAATTTCAGAATTGCACCTTGCAATGCGGAGAAATTACTGTTTGTGCATTTACAATATTCATTGATTTTTGCCATTGAAAAACATCCAGAAATGATTGAAGCTACTGACTGAATGAAAGGAGCTGGCATCTCACTCTCTTTGAATCTTCTTTATCATGCTAAGAGGAGCAGGAAAAAGCCAAAAATTTCAGAATTGCACCTTGCAATGCGGAGAAATTACTGTTTGTGCATTTACAATATTCATTGATTTTTGCCATTGAAAAACATCATGTTATTCATATACCAGAAATGATTGAAGCTACTGACTGAATGAAAGGAGCTGGCATCTCACTCTCTTTGAATCTTCTTTATCATGCAAAGAGGAGCAGGAAAAAGCAAAAAATTTCAGAATTGCACCTTGCAATGCGGAGAAATTACTGTTTGTGCATTTACAATATTCATTGATTTTTGCCATTGAAAAACGTCCAGAAATGATTGAAGCTACTGACTGAATGAAAGGAGCTGGCATCTCACTCTCTTTGAATCTTCTTTATCATGCTAAGAGGAGCAGGAAAAAGCAAAAAATTTCAGAATTGCACCTTGCAATGCGGAGAAATTACTGTTTGTGCATTTACAATATTCATTGATTTTTGCCATTGAAAAACGTCCAGAAATGATTGAAGCAACTGACTGAATGAAAGGAGCTGGCATCTCACTCTCTTTGAATCTTCTTTATCATGCTAAGAGGAGCAGGAAAAAGCAAAAAATTTCAGAATTGCACCTTGCAATGCGGAGAAATTACTGTTTGTGCATTTACAATATTCATTGATTTTTGCCATTGAAAAACGTCCAGAAATAATTGAAGCTACTGACTGAATGAAAGGAGCTGGCATCTCACTCTCTTTGAATCTTCTTTATCATGCTAAGAGGAGCAGGAAAAAGCAAAAAATTTCAGAATTGCAACTTGCAATGCGGAGAAATTACTGTTTGTGCATTTACAATATTCATTGATTTTTGCCATTGAAAAACATCATGTTATTCATATACCAGAAATGATTGAAGCTACTGACTGAATGAAAGGAGCTGGCATCTCACTCTCTTTGAATCTTCTTTATCATGCTAAGAGGAGCAGGAAAAAGCAAAAAATTTCAGAATTGCACCTTGCAATGCGGAGAAATTACTGTTTGTGCATTTACAATATTCATTGATTTTTGCCATTGAAAAATGTCCAGAAATGATTGAAGCTACTGACTGAATGAAAGGAGCTGGCATCTCACTCTCTTTGAGTCTTCTTTATCATGCTAAGAGGAGCAGGAAAAAGCAAAAAATTTCAGAATTGCACCTTGCAATGCGGAGAAATTACTGTTTGTGCTTTTACAATATTCATTGATTTTTGCCATTGAAAAACATCATGTTATTCATATACCAGAAATGTTTGAAGCTACTGACTGAATGAAAGGAGCTGGCATCTCACTCTCTTTGAATCTTCTTTATCATGCTAAGAGGAGCAGGAAAAAGCAAAAAATTTCAGAATTGCACCTTGCAATGCGGAGAAATTACTGTTTGTGCATTTACAATATTCATTGATTTTTGCCATTGAAAAATGTCCAGAAATGATTGAAGCTGCTGACTGAATGAAAGGAGCTGGCATCTCACTCTCTTTGAATCTTCTTTATCATGCTAAGAGGAGCAGGAAAAAGCAAAAAATTTCAGAATTGCACCTTGCAATGCGGAGAAATTACTGTTTGTGCATTTACAATATTCATTGATTTTTGCCATTGAAAAACATCATGTTATTCATATACCAGAAATGATTGAAGCTACTGACTGAATGAAAGGAGCTGGCATCTCACTCTCTTTGAATCTTCTTTATCATGCTAAGAGGAGCAGGAAAAAGCAAAAAATTTCAGAATTGCACCTTGCAATGCGGAGAAATTACTGTTTGTGCATTTACAATATTCATTGATTTTTGCCATTGAAAAACGTCCAGAAATGATTGAAGCTACTGACTGAATGAAAGGAGCTGGCATCTCACTCTCTTTGAATCTTCTTTATCATGCTAAGAGGAGCAGGAAAAAGCAAAAAATTTCAGAATTGCACCTTGCAATGCGGAGAAATTACTGTTTGTGCATTTACAATATTCATTGATTTTTGCCATTGAAAAACGTCCAGAAATGATTGAAGCTACTGACTGAATGAAAGGAGCTGGCATCTCACTCTCTTTGAATCTTCTTTATCATGCTAAGAGGAGCAGGAAAAAGCAAAAAATTTCAGAATTGCACCTTGCAATGCGGAGAAATTACTGTTTGTGCATTTACAATATTCATTGATTTTTGCCATTGAAAAACATCATGTTATTCATATACCAGAAATGATTGAAGCTACTGACTGAATGAAAGGAGCTGGCATCTCGCTCTCTTTGAATCTTCTTTATCATGCTAAGAGGAGCAGGAAAAAGCAAAAAATTTCAGAATTGCACCTTGCAATGCGGAGAAATTACTGTTTGTGCATTTACAATATTCATTGATTTTTGCCATTGAAAAACGTCCAGAAATGATTGAAGCTACTGACTGAATGAAAGGAGCTGGCATCTCACTCTCTTTGAATCTTCTTTATCATGCTAAGAGGAGCAGGAAAAAGCAAAAAATTTCAGAATTGCACCTTGCAATGTGGAGAAATTACTGTTTGTGCATTTACAATATTCATTGATTTTTGCCATTGAAAAACATCATGTTATTCATATACCAGAAATGATTGAAGCTAGTGACTGAATGAAAGGAGCTGGCATCTCACTCTCTTTGAATCTTCTTTATCATGCTAAGAGGAGCAGGAAAAAGCAAAAAATTTCAGAATTGCACCTTGCAATGCGGAGAAATTACTGTTTGTGCATTTACAATATTCATTGATTTTTGCCATTGAAAAACGTCCAGAAATGATTGAAGCTACTGACTGAATGAAAGGAGCTGGCATCTCACTCTCTTTGAATCTTCTTTATCATGCTAAGAGGAGCAGGAAAAAGCAAAAAATTTCAGAATTGCACCTTGCAATGCGGAGAAATTACTGTTTGTGCTTTTACAATATTCATTGATTTTTGCCATTGAAAAACATCATGTTATTCATATACCAGAAATGTTTGAAGCTACTGACTGAATGAAAGGAGCTGGCATCTCACTCTCTTTGAATCTTCTTTATCATGCTAAGAGGAGCAGGAAAAAGCAAAAAATTTCAGAATTGCACCTTGCAATGCGGAGAAATTACTGTTTGTGCATTTACAATATTCATTGATTTTTGCCATTGAAAAACGTCCAGAAATGATTGAAGCTACTGACTGAATGAAAGGAGCTGGCATCTCACTCTCTTTGAATCTTCTTTATCATGCTAAGAGGAGCAGGAAAAAGCAAAAAATTTCAGAATTGCAACTTGCAATGCGGAGAAATTACTGTTTGTGCATTTACAATATTCATTGATTTTTGCCATTGAAAAACATCATGTTATTCATATACCAGAAATGATTGAAGCTACTGACTGAATGAAAGGAGCTGGCATCTCACTCTCTTTGAATCTTCTTTATCATGCTAAGAGGAGCAGGAAAAAGCAAAAAATTTCAGAATTGCACCTTGCAATGCGGAGAAATTACTGTTTGTGCATTTACAATATTCATTGATTTTTGCCATTGAAAAACGTCCAGAAATGATTGAAGCTACTGACTGAATGAAAGGAGCTGGCATCTCACTCTCTTTGAATCTTCTTTATCATGCTAAGAGGAGCAGGAAAAAGCAAAAAATTTCAGAATTGCACCTTGCAATGCGGAGAAATTACTGTTTGTGCTTTTACAATATTCATTGATTTTTGCCATTGAAAAACATCATGTTATTCATATACCAGAAATGTTTGAAGCTACTGACTGAATGAAAGGAGCTGGCATCTCACTCTCTTTGAATCTTCTTTATCATGCTAAGAGGAGCAGGAAAAAGCAAAAAATTTCAGAATTGCACCTTGCAATGCGGAGAAATTACTGTTTGTGCATTTACAATATTCATTGATTTTTGCCATTGAAAAACGTCCAGAAATGATTGAAGCTACTGACTGAATGAAAGGAGCTGGCATCTCACTCTCTTTGAATCTTCTTTATCATGCTAAGAGGAGCAGGAAAAAGCAAAAAATTTCAGAATTGCACCTTGCAATGCGGAGAAATTACTGTTTGTGCATTTACAATATTCATTGATTTTTGCCATTGAAAAACGTCCAGAAATGATTGAAGCTACTGACTGAATGAAAGGAGCTGGCATCTCACTCTCTTTGAATCTTCTTTATCATGCTAAGAGGAGCAGGAAAAAGCAAAAAATTTCAGAATTGCACCTTGCAATGCGGAGAAATTACTGTTTGTGCTTTTACAATATTCATTGATTTTTGCCATTGAAAAACATCATGTTATTCATATACCAGAAATGTTTGAAGCTACTGACTGAATGAAAGGAGCTGGCATCTCACTCTCTTTGAATCTTCTTTATCATGCTAAGAGGAGCAGGAAAAAGCAAAAAATTTCAGAATTGCACCTTGCAATGCGGAGAAATTACTGTTTGTGCATTTACAATATTCATTGATTTTTGCCATTGAAAAACGTCCAGAAATGATTGAAGCTACTGACTGAATGAAAGGAGCTGGCATCTCACTCTCTTTGAATCTTCTTTATCATGCTAAGAGGAGCAGGAAAAAGCAAAAAATTTCAGAATTGCACCTTGCAATGCGGAGAAATTACTGTTTGTGCATTTACAATATTCATTGATTTTTGCCATTGAAAAACGTCCAGAAATGATTGAAGCTACTGACTGAATGAAAGGAGCTGGCATCTCACTCTCTTTGAATCTTCTTTATCATGCTAAGAGGAGCAGGAAAAAGCAAAAAATTTCAGAATTGCAACTTGCAATGCGGAGAAATTACTGTTTGTGCATTTACAATATTCATTGATTTTTGCCATTGAAAAACATCATGTTATTCATATACCAGAAATGATTGAAGCTACTGACTGAATGAAAGGAGCTGGCATCTCACTCTCTTTGAATCTTCTTTATCATGCTAAGAGGAGCAGGAAAAAGCAAAAAATTTCAGAATTGCACCTTGCAATGCGGAGAAATTACTGTTTGTGCATTTACAATATTCATTGATTTTTGCCATTGAAAAACATCATGTTATTCATATACCAGAAATGATTGAAGCTACTGACTGAATGAAAGGAGCTGGCATCTCACTCTCTTTGAATCTTCTTTATCATGCTAAGAGGAGCAGGAAAAAGCAAAAAATTTCAGAATTGCACCTTGCAATGCGGAGAAATTACTGTTTGTGCATTTACAATATTCATTGATTTTTGCCATTGAAAAACGTCCAGAAATGACTGAAGCTACTGACTGAATGAAAGGAGCTGGCATCTCACTCTCTTTGAATCTTCTTTATCATGCTAAGAGGAGCAGGAAAAAGCAAAAAATTTCAGAATTGCACCTTGCAATGCGGAGAAATTACTGTTTGTGCATTTACAATATTCATTGATTTTTGCCATTGAAAAACGTCCAGAAATGATTGAAGCTACTGACTGAATGAAAGGAGCTGGCATCTCACTCTCTTTGAATCTTCTTTATCATGCTAGGATTAGCAGGAAAAAGCAAAAAATTTCAGAATTGCACCTGGCAATGTGGAGATATTACTGTTTGTGCATTTACAATATTCATTGAATTTTGCCATTGAAAAACGTCCAGAAATGTTTGAAGCTACTGACTGAATGAAAGGAGCTGGCATCTCACTCTATTTGAATCTTCTTTATCATGCTAGGATTAGCAGGAAAAAGCAAAAAATTTCAGAATTGCACCTTGCAATGTGGAGATATTACTGTTTGTGCATTTACAATATTCATTGATTTTTGCCATTGAAAAACGTCCAGAAATGTTTATACCAGAAATGTTTGAAGCTACTGACTCAATGAAAGGAGCTGGCATCTCACTCTCTTTGAATCTTCTTTATCATGCTAAGAGGAGCAGGAAAAAGCAAAAAATTTCAGAATTGCACCTTGCAATGCGGAGAAATTACTGTTTGTGCATTTACAATATTCATTGATTTTTGCCATTGAAAAACGTCCAGAAATGACTGAAGCTACTGACTGAATGAAAGGAGCTGGCATCTCACTCTCTTTGAATCTTCTTTATCATGCTAAGAGGAGCAGGAAAAAGCAAAAAATTTCAGAATTGCACCTTGCAATGCGGAGAAATTACTGTTTGTGCATTTACAATATTCATTGATTTTTGCCATTGAAAAACGTCCAGAAATGATTGAAGCTACTGACTGAATGAAAGGAGCTGGCATCTCACTCTCTTTGAATCTTCTTTATCATGCTAAGAGGAGCAGGAAAAAGCAAAAAATTTCAGAATTGCACCTTGCAATGCGGAGAAATTACTGTTTGTGCATTTACAATATTCATTGATTTTTGCCATTGAAAAACATCATGTTATTCATATACCAGAAATGATTGAAGCTACTGACTGAATGAAAGGAGCTGGCATCTCACTCTCTTTGAATCTTCTTTATCATGCTAAGAGGAGCAGGAAAAAGCAAAAAATTTCAGAATTGCACCTTGCAATGCGGAGAAATTACTGTTTGTGCATTTACAATATTCATTGATTTTTGCCATTGAAAAACGTCCAGAAATGATTGAAGCTACTGACTGAATGAAAGGAGCTGGCATCTCACTCTCTTTGAATCTTTTTTATCATGCTAAGAGGAGCAGGAAAAAGCAAAAAATTTCAGAATTGCATCTTGCAATGCGGAGAAATTACTGTTTGTGCATTTACAATATTCATTGATTTTTGCCATTGAAAAACGTCCAGAAATGATTGAAGCTACTGACTGAATGAAAGGAGCTGGCATCTCACTCTCTTTGAATCTTCTTTATCATGCTAAGAGGAGCAGGAAAAAGCAAAAAATTTCAGAATTGCACCTTGCAATGCGGAGAAATTACTGTTTGTGCATTTACAATATTCATTGATTTTTGCCATTGAAAAACGTCCAGAAATGATTGAAGCTACTGACTGAATGAAAGGAGCTGGAATCTCACTCTCTTTGAATCTTCTTTATCATGCTAAGAGGAGCAGGAAAAAGCAAAAAATTTCAGAATTGCAACTTGCAATGCGGAGAAATTACTGTTTGTGCATTTACAATATTCATTGATTTTTGCCATTGAAAAACATCATGTTATTCATATACCAGAAATGATTGAAGCTACTGACTGAATGAAAGGAGCTGGCATCTCACTCTCTTTGAATCTTCTTTATCATGCTAAGAGGAGCAGGAAAAAGCAAAAAATTTCAGAATTGCACCTTGCAATGCGGAGAAATTACTGTTTGTGCATTTACAATATTCATTGATTTTTGCCATTGAAAAACGTCCAGAAATGATTGAAGCTACTGACTGAATGAAAGGAGCTGGCATCTCACTCTCTTTGAATCTTCTTTATCATGCTAAGAGGAGCAGGAAAAAGCAAAAAATTTCAGAATTGCACCTTGCAATGCGGAGAAATTACTGTTTGTGCATTTACAATATTCATTAATTTTTGCCATTGAAAAACATCATGTTATTCATATCCCAGAAATGTTTGAAGCTACTGACTGAATGAAAGAAGCTGGCATCTCACTCTCTTTGAATCTTCTTTATCATGCTAAGAGGAGCAGGAAAAAGCAAAAAATTTCAGAATTGCACCTTGCAATGCGGAGAAATTACTGTTTGTGCATTTACAATATTCATTGATTTTTGCCATTGAAAAACGTCCAGAAATGATTGAAGCTACTGACTGAATGAAAGGAGCTGGCATCTCACTCTCTTTGAATCTTCTTTATCATGCTAAGAGGAGCAGGAAAAAGCAAAAAATTTCAGAATTGCACCTTGCAATGCGGAGAAATTACTGTTTGTGCATTTACAATATTCATTGATTTTTGCCATTGAAAAACATCATGTTATTCATATACCAGAAATGTTTGATGCTACTGACTGAATGAAAGGAGCTGGCATCTCACTCTCTTTGAATCTTCTTTATCATGCTAAGAGGAGCAGGAAAAAGCAAAAAATTTCAGAATTGCACCTTGCAATGCGGAGAAATTACTGTTTGTGCATTTACAATATTCATTGATTTTTGCCATTGAAAAACGTCCAGAAATGATTGAAGCTACTGACTGAATGAAAGGAGCTGGCATCTCACTCTCTTTGAATCTTCTTTATCATGCTAAGAGGAGCAGGAAAAAGCAAAAAATTTCAGAATTGCACCTTGCAATGCGGAGAAATTACTGTTTGTGCATTTACAATATTCATTGATTTTTGCCATTGAAAAACGTCCAGAAATGACTGAAGCTACTGACTGAATGAAAGGAGCTGGCATCTCACTCTCTTTGAATCTTCTTTATCATGCTAAGAGGAGCAGGAAAAAGCAAAAAATTTCAGAATTGCACCTTGCAATGCGGAGAAATTACTGTTTGTGCATTTACAATATTCATTGATTTTTGCCATTGAAAAACGTCCAGAAATGATTGAAGCTACTGACTGAATGAAAGGAGCTGGCATCTCACTCTCTTTGAATCTTCTTTATCATGCTAGGATTAGCAGGAAAAAGCAAAAAATTTCAGAATTGCACCTGGCAATGTGGAGATATTACTGTTTGTGCATTTACAATATTCATTGAATTTTGCCATTGAAAAACGTCCAGAAATGTTTGAAGCTACTGACTGAATGAAAGGAGCTGGCATCTCACTCTATTTGAATCTTCTTTATCATGCTAGGATTAGCAGGAAAAAGCAAAAAATTTCAGAATTGCACCTTGCAATGTGGAGATATTACTGTTTGTGCATTTACAATATTCATTGATTTTTGCCATTGAAAAACGTCCAGAAATGTTTATACCAGAAATGTTTGAAGCTACTGACTGAATGAAAGGAGCTGGCATCTCACTCTCTTTGAATCTTCTTTATCATGCTAAGAGGAGCAGGAAAAAGCAAAAAATTTCAGAATTGCACCTTGCAATGCGGAGAAATTACTGTTTGTGCATTTACAATATTCATTGATTTTTGCCATTGAAAAACGTCCAGAAATGACTGAAGCTACTGACTGAATGAAAGGAGCTGGCATCTCACTCTCTTTGAATCTTCTTTATCATGCTAAGAGGAGCAGGAAAAAGCAAAAAATTTCAGAATTGCACCTTGCAATGCGGAGAAATTACTGTTTGTGCATTTACAATATTCATTGATTTTTGCCATTGAAAAACGTCCAGAAATGATTGAAGCTACTGACTGAATGAAAGGAGCTGGCATCTCACTCTCTTTGAATCTTCTTTATCATGCTAAGAGGAGCAGGAAAAAGCAAAAAATTTCAGAATTGCACCTTGCAATGCGGAGAAATTACTGTTTGTGCATTTACAATATTCATTGATTTTTGCCATTGAAAAACATCATGTTATTCATATACCAGAAATGATTGAAGCTACTGACTGAATGAAAGGAGCTGGCATCTCACTCTCTTTGAATCTTCTTTATCATGCTAAGAGGAGCAGGAAAAAGCAAAAAATTTCAGAATTGCACCTTGCAATGCGGAGAAATTACTGTTTGTGCATTTACAATATTCATTGATTTTTGCCATTGAAAAACGTCCAGAAATGATTGAAGCTACTGACTGAATGAAAGGAGCTGGCATCTCACTCTCTTTGAATCTTTTTTATCATGCTAAGAGGAGCAGGAAAAAGCAAAAAATTTCAGAATTGCATCTTGCAATGCGGAGAAATTACTGTTTGTGCATTTACAATATTCATTGATTTTTGCCATTGAAAAACGTCCAGAAATGATTGAAGCTACTGACTGAATGAAAGGAGCTGGCATCTCACTCTCTTTGAATCTTCTTTATCATGCTAAGAGGAGCAGGAAAAAGCAAAAAATTTCAGAATTGCACCTTGCAATGCGGAGAAATTACTGTTTGTGCATTTACAATATTCATTGATTTTTGCCATTGAAAAACGTCCAGAAATGATTGAAGCTACTGACTGAATGAAAGGAGCTGGAATCTCACTCTCTTTGAATCTTCTTTATCATGCTAAGAGGAGCAGGAAAAAGCAAAAAATTTCAGAATTGCAACTTGCAATGCGGAGAAATTACTGTTTGTGCATTTACAATATTCATTGATTTTTGCCATTGAAAAACATCATGTTATTCATATACCAGAAATGATTGAAGCTACTGACTGAATGAAAGGAGCTGGCATCTCACTCTCTTTGAATCTTCTTTATCATGCTAAGAGGAGCAGGAAAAAGCAAAAAATTTCAGAATTGCACCTTGCAATGCGGAGAAATTACTGTTTGTGCATTTACAATATTCATTGATTTTTGCCATTGAAAAACGTCCAGAAATGATTGAAGCTACTGACTGAATGAAAGGAGCTGGCATCTCACTCTCTTTGAATCTTCTTTATCATGCTAAGAGGAGCAGGAAAAAGCAAAAAATTTCAGAATTGCACCTTGCAATGCGGAGAAATTACTGTTTGTGCATTTACAATATTCATTAATTTTTGCCATTGAAAAACATCATGTTATTCATATCCCAGAAATGTTTGAAGCTACTGACTGAATGAAAGAAGCTGGCATCTCACTCTCTTTGAATCTTCTTTATCATGCTAAGAGGAGCAGGAAAAAGCAAAAAATTTCAGAATTGCACCTTGCAATGCGGAGAAATTACTGTTTGTGCATTTACAATATTCATTGATTTTTGCCATTGAAAAACGTCCAGAAATGATTGAAGCTACTGACTGAATGAAAGGAGCTGACATCTCACTCTCTTTGAATCTTCTTTATCATGCTAAGAGGAGCAGGAAAAAGCAAAAAATTTCAGAATTGCACCTTGCAATGCGGAGAAATTACTGTTTGTGCATTTACAATATTCATTGATTTTTGCCATTGAAAAACATCATGTTATTCATATACCAGAAATGTTTGATGCTACTGACTGAATGAAAGGAGCTGGCATCTCACTCTCTTTGAATCTTCTTTATCATGCTAAGAGGAGCAGGAAAAAGCAAAAAATTTCAGAATTGCACCTTGCAATGCGGAGAAATTACTGTTTGTGCATTTACAATATTCATTGATTTTTGCCATTGAAAAACGTCCAGAAATGATTGAAGCTACTGACTGAATGAAAGGAGCTGGCATCTCACTCTCTTTGAATCTTCTTTATCATGCTAAGAGGAGCAGGAAAATGCAAGAAATTTCAGAATTGCACCTTGCAATGCGGAGAAATTACTGTTTGTGCATTTACAATATTCATTGATTTTTGCCATTGAAAAACATCCAGAAATGATTGAAGCTACTGACTGAATGAAAGGAGCTGGCATCTCACTCTCTTTGAATCTTCTTTATCATGCTAAGAGGAGCAGGAAAAAGCCAAAAATTTCAGAATTGCACCTTGCAATGCGGAGAAATTACTGTTTGTGCATTTACAATATTCATTGATTTTTGCCATTGAAAAACATCATGTTATTCATATACCAGAAATGATTGAAGCTACTGACTGAATGAAAGGAGCTGGCATCTCACTCTCTTTGAATCTTCTTTATCATGCTAAGAGGAGCAGGAAAAAGCCAAAAATTTCAGAATTGCACCTTGCAATGCGGAGAAATTACTGTTTGTGCATTTACAATATTCATTGATTTTTGCCATTGAAAAACGTCCAGAAATGATTGAAGCTACTGACTGAATGAAAGGAGCTGGAATCTCACTCTCTTTGAATCTTCTTTATCATGCTAAGAGGAGCAGGAAAAAGCAAAAAATTTCAGAATTGCAACTTGCAATGCGGAGAAATTACTGTTTGTGCATTTACAATATTCATTGATTTTTGCCATTGAAAAACATCATGTTATTCATATACCAGAAATGATTGAAGCTACTGACTGAATGAAAGGAGCTGGCATCTCACTCTCTTTGAATCTTCTTTATCATGCTAAGAGGAGCAGGAAAAAGCAAAAAATTTCAGAATTGCACCTTGCAATGCGGAGAAATTACTGTTTGTGCATTTACAATATTCATTGATTTTTGCCATTGAAAAACGTCCAGAAATGATTGAAGCTACTGACTGAATGAAAGGAGCTGGCATCTCACTCTCTTTGAATCTTCTTTATCATGCTAAGAGGAGCAGGAAAAAGCAAAAAATTTCAGAATTGCACCTTGCAATGCGGAGAAATTACTGTTTGTGCATTTACAATATTCATTAATTTTTGCCATTGAAAAACATCATGTTATTCATATCCCAGAAATGTTTGAAGCTACTGACTGAATGAAAGAAGCTGGCATCTCACTCTCTTTGAATCTTCTTTATCATGCTAAGAGGAGCAGGAAAAAGCAAAAAATTTCAGAATTGCACCTTGCAATGCGGAGAAATTACTGTTTGTGCATTTACAATATTCATTGATTTTTGCCATTGAAAAACGTCCAGAAATGATTGAAGCTACTGACTGAATGAAAGGAGCTGACATCTCACTCTCTTTGAATCTTCTTTATCATGCTAAGAGGAGCAGGAAAAAGCAAAAAATTTCAGAATTGCACCTTGCAATGCGGAGAAATTACTGTTTGTGCATTTACAATATTCATTGATTTTTGCCATTGAAAAACATCATGTTATTCATATACCAGAAATGTTTGATGCTACTGACTGAATGAAAGGAGCTGGCATCTCACTCTCTTTGAATCTTCTTTATCATGCTAAGAGGAGCAGGAAAAAGGAAAAATTTCAGAATTGCACCTTGCAATGCGGAGAAATTACTGTTTGTGCATTTACAATATTCATTGATTTTTGCCATTGAAAAACGTCCAGAAATGATTGAAGCTACTGACTGAATGAAAGGAGCTGGCATCTCACTCTCTTTGAATCTTCTTTATCATGCTAAGAGGAGCAGGAAAATGCAAGAAATTTCAGAATTGCACCTTGCAATGCGGAGAAATTACTGTTTGTGCATTTACAATATTCATTGATTTTTGCCATTGAAAAACATCCAGAAATGATTGAAGCTACTGACTGAATGAAAGGAGCTGGCATCTCACTCTCTTTGAATCTTCTTTATCATGCTAAGAGGAGCAGGAAAAAGCCAAAAATTTCAGAATTGCACCTTGCAATGCGGAGAAATTACTGTTTGTGCATTTACAATATTCATTGATTTTTGCCATTGAAAAACATCATGTTATTCATATACCAGAAATGATTGAAGCTACTGACTGAATGAATGGAGCTGGCATCTCACTCTCTTTGAATCTTCTTTATCATGCAAAGAGGAGCAGGAAAAAGCAAAAAATTTCAGAATTGCACCTTGCAATGCGGAGAAATTACTGTTTGTGCATTTACAATATTCATTGATTTTTGCCATTGAAAAACGTCCAGAAATGATTGAAGCTACTGACTGAATGAAAGGAGCTGGCATCTCACTCTCTTTGAATCTTCTTTACCATGCTAAGAGGAGCAGGAAAAAGCAAAAAATTTCAGAATTGCACCTTGCAATGCGGAGAAATTACTGTTTGTGCATTTACAATATTCACTGATTTTTGCCATTGAAAAACGTCCAGAAATGATTGAAGCAACTGACTGAATGAAAGGAGCTGGCATCTCACTCTCTTTGAATCTTCTTTATCATGCTAAGAGGAGCAGGAAAAAGCAAAAAATTTCAGAATTGCACCTTGCAATGCGGAGAAATTACTGTTTGTGCATTTACAATATTCATTGATTTTTGCCATTGAAAAACGTCCAGAAATAATTGAAGCTACTGACTGAATGAAAGGAGCTGGCATCTCACTCTCTTTGAATCTTCTTTATCATGCTAAGAGGAGCAGGAAAAAGCAAAAAATTTCAGAATTGCAACTTGCAATGCGGAGAAATTACTGTTTGTGCATTTACAATATTCATTGATTTTTGCCATTGAAAAACATCATGTTATTCATATACCAGAAATGATTGAAGCTACTGACTGAATGAAAGGAGCTGGCATCTCACTCTCTTTGAATCTTCTTTATCATGCTAAGAGGAGCAGGAAAAAGCAAAAAATTTCAGAATTGCACCTTGCAATGCGGAGAAATTACTGTTCGTGCTTTTACAATATTCATTGATTTTTACCATTGAAAAACATCATGTTATTCATATACCAGAAATGTTTGAAGCTACTGACTGAATGAAAGGAGCTGGCATCTCACTCTCTTTGAATCTTCTTTATCATGCTAAGAGGAGCAGGAAAAAGCAAAAAATTTCAGAATTGCACCTTGCAATGCGGAGAAATTACTGTTTGTGCATTTACAATATTCATTGATTTTTGCCATTGAAAAATGTCCAGAAATGATTGAAGCTGCTGACTGAATGAAAGGAGCTGGCATCTCACTCTCTTTGAATCTTCTTTATCATGCTAAGAGGAGCAGGAAAAAGCAAAAAATTTCAGAATTGCACCTTGCAATGCGGAGAAATTACTGTTTGTGCATTTACAATATTCATTGATTTTTGCCATTGAAAAACATCATGTTATTCATATACCAGAAATGATTGAAGCTACTGACTGAATGAAAGGAGCTGGCATCTCACTCTCTTTGAATCTTCTTTATCATGCTAAGAGGAGCAGGAAAAAGCAAAAAATTTCAGAATTGCACCTTGCAATGCGGAGAAATTACTGTTTGTGCATTTACAATATTCATTGATTTTTGCCATTGAAAAACGTCCAGAAATGATTGAAGCTACTGACTGAATGAAAGGAGCTGGCATCTCACTCTCTTTGAATCTTCTTTATCATGCTAAGAGGAGCAGGAAAAAGCAAAAAATTTCAGAATTGCACCTTGCAATGCGGAGAAATTACTGTTTGTGCATTTACAATATTCATTGATTTTTGCCATTGAAAAACGTCCAGAAATGATTGAAGCTACTGACTGAATGAAAGGAGCTGGCATCTCACTCTCTTTGAATCTTCTTTATCATGCTAAGAGGAGCAGGAAAAAGCAAAAAATTTCAGAATTGCACCTTGCAATGCGGAGAAATTACTGTTTGTGCATTTACAATATTCATTGATTTTTGCCATTGAAAAACATCATGTTATTCATATACCAGAAATGTTTGAAGCTACTGACTGAATGAAAGGAGCTGGCATCTCACTCTCTTTGAATCTTATTTATCATGCTAAGAGGAGCAGGAAAAAGCAAAAAATTTCAGAATTGCACCTTGCAATGCGGAGAAATTACTGTTTGTGCATTTACAATATTCATTGATTTTTGCCATTGAAAAACGTCCAGAAATGATTGAAGCTACTGACTGAATGAAAGGAGCTGGCATCTCACTCTCTTTGAATCTTCTTTATCATGCTAAGAGGAGCAGGAAAAAGCAAAAAATTTCAGAATTGCACCTTGCAATGCGGAGAAATTACTGTTTGTGCATTTACAATATTCATTGATTTTTGCCATTGAAAAACATCATGTTATTCATATACCAGAAATGATTGAAGCTACTGACTGAATGAAAGGAGCTGGCATCTCGCTCTCTTTGAATCTTCTTTATCATGCTAAGAGGAGCAGGAAAAAGCAAAAAATTTCAGAATTGCACCTTGCAATGCGGAGAAATTACTGTTTGTGCATTTACAATATTCATTGATTTTTGCCATTGAAAAACGTCCAGAAATGATTGAAGCTACTGACTGAATGAAAGGAGCTGGCATCTTACTCTCTTTGAATCTTCTTTATCATGCTAAGAGGAGCAGGAAAAAGCAAAAAATTTCAGAATTGCACCTTGCAATGTGGAGAAATTACTGTTTGTGCATTTACAATATTCATTGATTTTTGCCATTGAAAAACATCATGTTATTCATATACCAGAAATGATTGAAGCTACTGACTGAATGAAAGGAGCTGGCATCTCACTCTCTTTGAATCTTCTTTATCATGCTAAGAGGAGCAGGAAAAAGCAAAAAATTTCAGAATTGCACCTTGCAATGCGGAGAAATTACTGTTTGTGCATTTACAATATTCATTGATTTTTGCCATTGAAAAACGTCCAGAAATGATTGAAGCTACTGACTGAATGAAAGGAGCTGGCATCTCACTCTCTTTGAATCTTCTTTATCATGCTAAGAGGAGCAGGAAAAAGCAAAAAATTTCAGAATTGCACCTTGCAATGCGGAGAAATTACTGTTTGTGCTTTTACAATATTCATTGATTTTTGCCATTGAAAAACATCATGTTATTCATATACCAGAAATGTTTGAAGCTACTGACTGAATGAAAGGAGCTGGCATCTCACTCTCTTTGAATCTTCTTTATCATGCTAAGAGGAGCAGGAAAAAGCAAAAAATTTCAGAATTGCACCTTGCAATGCGGAGAAATTACTGTTTGTGCATTTACAATATTCATTGATTTTTGCCATTGAAAAACGTCCAGAAATGATTGAAGCTACTGACTGAATGAAAGGAGCTGGCATCTCACTCTCTTTGAATCTTCTTTATCATGCTAAGAGGAGCAGGAAAAAGCAAAAAATTTCAGAATTGCACCTTGCAATGCGGAGAAATTACTGTTTGTGCATTTACAATATTCATTGATTTTTGCCATTGAAAAACGTCCAGAAATGATTGAAGCTACTGACTGAATGAAAGGAGCTGGCATCTCACTCTCTTTGAATCTTCTTTATCATGCTAAGAGGAGCAGGAAAAAGCAAAAAATTTCAGAATTGCAACTTGCAATGCGGAGAAATTACTGTTTGTGCATTTACAATATTCATTGATTTTTGCCATTGAAAAACATCATGTTATTCATATACCAGAAATGATTGAAGCTACTGACTGAATGAAAGGAGCTGGCATCTCACTCTCTTTGAATCTTCTTTATCATGCTAAGAGGAGCAGGAAAAAGCAAAAAATTTCAGAATTGCACCTTGCAATGCGGAGAAATTACTGTTTGTGCATTTACAATATTCATTGATTTTTGCCATTGAAAAACATCATGTTATTCATATACCAGAAATGTTTGAAGCTACTGACTGAATGAAAGGAGCTGGCATCGCACTCTCTTTGAATCTTCTTTATCATGCTAAGAGGAGCAGGAAAAAGCAAAAAATTTCAGAATTGCACCTTGCAATGCGGAGAAATTACTGTTTGTGCTTTTACAATATTCATTGATTTTTGCCATTGAAAAACGTCCAGAAATGATTGAAGCTACTGACTGAATGAAAGGAGCTGGCATCTCACTCTCTTTGAATCTTCTTTATCATGCTAAGAGGAGCAGGAAAATGCAAGAAATTTCAGAATTGCACCTTGCAATGCGGAGAAATTACTGTTTGTGCATTTACAATATTCATTGATTTTTGCCATTGAAAAACATCCAGAAATGATTGAAGCTACTGACTGAATGAAAGGAGCTGGCATCTCACTCTCTTTGAATCTTCTTTATCATGCTAAGAGGAGCAGGAAAAAGCCAAAAATTTCAGAATTGCACCTTGCAATGCGGAGAAATTACTGTTTGTGCATTTACAATATTCATTGATTTTTGCCATTGAAAAACATCATGTTATTCATATACCAGAAATGATTGAAGCTACTGACTGAATGAAAGGAGCTGGCATCTCACTCTCTTTGAATCTTCTTTATCATGCAAAGAGGAGCAGGAAAAAGCAAAAAATTTCAGAATTGCACCTTGCAATGCGGAGAAATTACTGTTTGTGCATTTACAATATTCATTGATTTTTGCCATTGAAAAACGTCCAGAAATGATTGAAGCTACTGACTGAATGAAAGGAGCTGGCATCTCACTCTCTTTGAATCTTCTTTATCATGCTAAGAGGAGCAGGAAAAAGCAAAAAATTTCAGAATTGCACCTTGCAATGCGGAGAAATTACTGTTTGTGCATTTACAATATTCACTGATTTTTGCCATTGAAAAACGTCCAGAAATGATTGAAGCAACTGACTGAATGAAAGGAGCTGGCATTTCACTCTCTTTGAATCTTCTTTATCATGCTAAGAGGAGCAGGAAAAAGCAAAAAATTTCAGAATTGCACCTTGCAATGCGGAGAAATTACTGTTTGTGCATTTACAATATTCATTGATTTTTGCCATTGAAAAACGTCCAGAAATAATTGAAGCTACTGACTGAATGAAAGGAGCTGGCATCTCACTCTCTTTGAATCTTCTTTATCATGCTAAGAGGAGCAGGAAAAAGCAAAAAATTTCAGAATTGCAACTTGCAATGCGGAGAAATTACTGTTTGTGCATTTACAATATTCATTGATTTTTGCCATTGAAAAACATCATGTTATTCATATACCAGTAATGATTGAAGCTACTGACTGAATGAAAGGAGCTGGAATCTCACTCTCTTTGAATCTTCTTTATCATGCTAAGAGGAGCAGGAAAAAGCAAAAAATTTCAGAATGGCACCTTGCAATGCGGAGAAATTACTGTTTGTGCATTTACAATATTCATTGATTTTTGCCATTGAAAAACGTCCAGAAATGATTGAAGCTACTGACTGAATGAAAGGAGCTGGCATCTCACTCTCTTTGAATCTTCTTTATCATGCTAAGAGGAGCAGGAAAAAGCAAAAAATTTCAGAATTGCACCTTGCAATGCGGAGAAATTACTGTTTGTGCTTTTACAATATTCTTTGATTTTTGCCATTGAAACACATCATGTTATTCATATACCAGAAATGTTTGAAGCTACTGACTGAATGAAAGGAGCTGGCATCTCACTCTCTTTGAATCTTCTTTATCATGCTAAGAGGAGCAGGAAAAAGCAAAACATTTCAGAATTGCACCTTGCAATGCGGAGAAATTACTGTTTGTGCATTTACAATATTCATTGATTTTTGCCATTGAAAAATGTCCAGAAATGATTGAAGCTGCTGACTGAATGAAAGGAGCTGGCATCTCACTCTCTTTGAATCTTCTTTATCATGCTAAGAGGAGCAGGAAAAAGCAAAAAATTTCAGAATTGCACCTTGCAATGCGGAGAAATTACTGTTTGTGCATTTACAATATTCATTGATTTTTGCCATTGAAAAACATCATGTTATTCATATACCAGAAATGATTGAAGCTACTGACTGAATGAAAGGAGCTGGCATCTCACTCTCTTTGAATCTTCTTTATCATGCTAAGAGGAGCAGGAAAAAGCAAAAAATTTCAGAATTGCACCTTGCAATGCGGAGAAATTACTGTTTGTGCATTTACAATATTCATTGATTTTTGCCATTGAAAAACGTCCAGAAATGATTGAAGCTACTGACTGAATGAAAGGAGCTGGCATCTCACTCTCTTTGAATCTTCTTTATCATGCTAAGAGGAGCAGGAAAAAGCAAAAAATTTCAGAATTGCACCTTGCAATGCGGAGAAATTACTGTTTGTGCATTTACAATATTCATTGATTTTTGCCATTGAAAAACGTCCAGAAATGATTGAAGCTACTGACTGAATGAAAGGAGCTGGCATCTCACTCTCTTTGAATCTTCTTTATCATGCTAAGAGGAGCAGGAAAAAGCAAAAAATTTCAGAATTGCACCTTGCAATGCGGAGAAATTACTGTTTGTGCATTTACAATATTCATTGATTTTTGCCATTGAAAAACATCATGTTATTCATATACCAGAAATGTTTGAAGCTACTGACTGAATGAAAGGAGCTGGCATCTCACTCTCTTTGAATCTTCTTTATCATGCTAAGAGGAGCAGGAAAAAGCAAAAAATTTCAGAATTGCACCTTGCAATGCGGAGAAATTACTGTTTGTGCATTTACAATATTCATTGATTTTTGCCATTGAAAAATGTCCAGAAATGATTGAAGCTGCTGACTGAATGAAAGGAGCTGGCATCTCACTCTCTTTGAATCTTCTTTATCATGCTAAGAGGAGCAGGAAAAAGCAAAAAATTTCAGAATTGCACCTTGCAATGCGGAGAAATTACTGTTTGTGCATTTACAATATTCATTGATTTTTGCCATTGAAAAACATCATGTTATTCATATACCAGAAATGATTGAAGCTACTGACTGAATGAAAGGAGCTGGCATCTCACTCTCTTTGAATCTTCTTTATCATGCTAAGAGGAGCAGGAAAAAGCAAAAAATTTCAGAATTGCACCTTGCAATGCGGAGAAATTACTGTTTGTGCATTTACAATATTCATTGATTTTTGCCATTGAAAAACGTCCAGAAATGATTGAAGCTACTGACTGAATGAAAGGAGCTGGCATCTCACTCTCTTTGAATCTTCTTTATCATGCTAAGAGGAGCAGGAAAAAGCAAAAAATTTCAGAATTGCACCTTGCAATGCGGAGAAATTACTGTTTGTGCATTTACAATATTCATTGATTTTTGCCATTGAAAAACGTCCAGAAATGATTGAAGCTACTGACTGAATGAAAGGAGCTGGCATCTCACTCTCTTTGAATCTTCTTTATCATGCTAAGAGGAGCAGGAAAAAGCAAAAAATTTCAGAATTGCACCTTGCAATGCGGAGAAATTACTGTTTGTGCATTTACAATATTCATTGATTTTTGCCTCTGAAAAACATCATGTTATTCATATACCAGAAATGTTTGAAGCTACTGACTGAATAAAAGGAGCTGGCATCTCACTCTCTTTGAATCTTCTTTATCATGCTAAGAGGAGCAGGAAAAAGCAAAAAATTTCAGAATTGCACCTTGCAATGCGGAGAAATTACTGTTTGTGCATTTACAATATTCATTGATTTTTGCCATTGAAAAACGTCCAGAAATGATTGAAGCTACTGACTGAATGAAAGGAGCTGGCATCTCACTCTCTTTGAATCTTCTTTATCATGCTAAGAGGAGCAGGAAAAAGCAAAAAATTTCAGAATTGCACCTTGCAATGCGGAGAAATTACTGTTTGTGCATTTACAATATTCATTGATTTTTGCCATTGAAAAACATCATGTTATTCATATACCAGAAATGATTGAAGCTACTGACTGAATGAAAGGAGCTGGCATCTCGCTCTCTTTGAATCTTCTTTATCATGCTAAGAGGAGCAGGAAAAAGCAAAAAATTTCAGAATTGCACCTTGCAATGCGGAGAAATTACTGTTTGTGCATTTACAATATTCATTGATTTTTGCCATTGAAAAACGTCCAGAAATGATTGAAGCTACTGACTGAATGAAAGGAGCTGGCATCTCACTCTCTTTGAATCTTCTTTATCATGCTAAGAGGAGCAGGAAAAAGCAAAAAATTTCAGAATTGCACCTTGCAATGTGGAGAAATTACTGTTTGTGCATTTACAATATTCATTGATTTTTGCCATTGAAAAACATCATGTTATTCATATACCAGAAATGATTGAAGCTACTGACTGAATGAAAGGAGCTGGCATCTCACTCTCTTTGAATCTTCTTTATCATGCTAAGAGGAGCAGGAAAAAGCAAAAAGTTTCAGAATTGCACCTTGCAATGCGGAGAAATTACTGTTTGTGCATTTACAATATTCATTGATTTTTGCCATTGAAAAACGTCCAGAAATGATTGAAGCTACTGACTGAATGAAAGGAGCTGGCATCTCACTCACTTTGAATCTTCTTTATCATGCTAAGAGGAGCAGGAAAAAGCAAAAAATTTCAGAATTGCACCTTGCAATGCGGAGAAATTACTGTTTGTGCTTTTACAATATTCATTGATTTTTGCCATTGAAAAACATCATGTTATTCATATACCAGAAATGTTTGAAGCTACTGACTGAATGAAAGGAGCTGGCATCTCACTCTCTTTGAATCTTCTTTATCATGCTAAGAGGAGCAGGAAAAAGCAAAAAATTTCAGAATTGCAACTTGCAATGCGGAGAAATTACTGTTTGTGCATTTACAATATTCATTGATTTTTGCCATTGAAAAACATCATGTTATTCATATACCAGAAATGATTGAAGCTACTGACTGAATGAAAGGAGCTGGCATCTCACTCTCTTTGAATCTTCTTTATCATGCTAAGAGGAGCAGGAAAAAGCAAAAAATTTCAGAATTGCACCTTGCAATGCGGAGAAATTACTGTTTGTGCATTTACAATATTCATTGATTTTTGCCATTGAAAAACATCATGTTATTCATATACCAGAAATGTTTGAAGCTACTGACTGAATGAAAGGAGCTGGCATCGCACTCTCTTTGAATCTTCTTTATCATGCTAAGAGGAGCAGGAAAAAGCAAAAAATTTCAGAATTGCACCTTGCAATGCGGAGAAATTACTGTTTGTGCCTTTACAATATTCATTGATTTTTGCCATTGAAAAACGTCCAGAAATGATTGAAGCTACTGACTGAATGAAAGGAGCTGGCATCTCACTCTCTTTGAATCTTCTTTATCATGCTAAGAGGAGCAGGAAAATGCAAGAAATTTCAGAATTGCACCTTGCAATGCGGAGAAATTACTGTTTGTGCATTTACAATATTCATTGATTTTTGCCATTGAAAAACATCCAGAAATGATTGAAGCTACTGACTGAATGAAAGGAGCTGGCATCTCACTCTCTTTGAATCTTCTTTATCATGCTAAGAGGAGCAGGAAAAAGCCAAAAATTTCAGAATTGCACCTTGCAATGCGGAGAAATTACTGTTTGTGCATTTACAATATTCATTGATTTTTGCCATTGAAAAACATCATGTTATTCATATACCAGAAATGATTGAAGCTACTGACTGAATGAAAGGAGCTGGCATCTCACTCTCTTTGAATCTTCTTTATCATGCAAAGAGGAGCAGGAAAAAGCAAAAAATTTCAGAATTGCACCTTGCAATGCGGAGAAATTACTGTTTGTGCATTTACAATATTCATTGATTTTTGCCATTGAAAAACGTCCAGAAATGATTGAAGCTACTGACTGAATGAAAGGAGCTGGCATCTCACTCTCTTTGAATCTTCTTTATCATGCTAAGAGGAGCAGGAAAAAGCAAAAAATTTCAGAATTGCACCTTGCAATGCGGAGAAATTACTGTTTGTGCATTTACAATATTCACTGATTTTTGCCATTGAAAAACGTCCAGAAATGATTGAAGCAACTGACTGAATGAAAGGAGCTGGCATCTCACTCTCTTTGAATCTTCTTTATCATGCTAAGAGGAGCAGGAAAAAGCAAAAAATTTCAGAATTGCACCTTGCAATGCGGAGAAATTACTGTTTGTGCATTTACAATATTCATTGATTTTTGCCATTGAAAAACGTCCAGAAATAATTGAAGCTACTGACTGAATGAAAGGAGCTGGCATCTCACTCTCTTTGAATCTTCTTTATCATGCTAAGAGGAGCAGGAAAAAGCAAAAAATTTCAGAATTGCAACTTGCAATGCGGAGAAATTACTGTTTGTGCATTTACAATATTCATTGATTTTTGCCATTGAAAAACATCATGTTATTCATATACCAGTAATGATTGAAGCTACTGACTGAATGAAAGGAGCTGGAATCTCACTCTCTTTGAATCTTCTTTATCATGCTAAGAGGAGCAGGAAAAAGCAAAAAATTTCAGAATGGCACCTTGCAATGCGGAGAAATTACTGTTTGTGCATTTACAATATTCATTGATTTTTGCCATTGAAAAACGTCCAGAAATGATTGAAGCTACTGACTGAATGAAAGGAGCTGGCATCTCACTCTCTTTGAATCTTCTTTATCATGCTAAGAGGAGCAGGAAAAAGCAAAAAATTTCAGAATTGCACCTTGCAATGCGGAGAAATTACTGTTTGTGCTTTTACAATATTCATTGATTTTTGCCATTGAAACACATCATGTTATTCATATACCAGAAATGTTTGAAGCTACTGACTGAATGAAAGGAGCTGGCATCTCACTCTCTTTGAATCTTCTTTATCATGCTAAGAGGAGCAGGAAAAAGCAAAAAATTTCAGAATTGCACCTTGCAATGCGGAGAAATTACTGTTTGTGCATTTACAATATTCATTGATTTTTGCCATTGAAAAACGTCCAGAAATAATTGAAGCTACTGACTGAATGAAAGGAGCTGGCATCTCACTCTCTTTGAATCTTCTTTATCATGCTAAGAGGAGCAGGAAAAAGCAAAAAATTTCAGAATTGCACCTTGCAATGCGGAGAAATTACTGTTTGTGCTTTTACAATATTCATTGATTTTTGCCATTGAAACACATCATGTTATTCATATACCAGAAATGTTTGAAGCTACTGACTGAATGAAAGGAGCTGGCATCTCACTCTCTTTGAATCTTCTTTATCATGCTAAGAGGAGCAGGAAAAAGCAAAAAATTTCAGAATTGCACCTTGCAATGCGGAGAAATTACTGTTTGTGCATTTACAATATTCATTGATTTTTGCCATTGAAAAACGTCCAGAAATAATTGAAGCTACTGACTGAATGAAAGGAGCTGGCATCTCACTCTCTTTGAATCTTCTTTATCATGCTAAGAGGAGCAGGAAAAAGCAAAAAATTTCAGAATTGCAACTTGCAATGCGGAGAAATTACTGTTTGTGCATTTACAATATTCATTGATTTTTGCCATTGAAAAACATCATGTTATTCATATACCAGTAATGATTGAAGCTACTGACTGAATGAAAGGAGCTGGAATCTCACTCTCTTTGAATCTTCTTTATCATGCTAAGAGGAGCAGGAAAAAGCAAAAAATTTCAGAATGGCACCTTGCAATGCGGAGAAATTACTGTTTGTGCATTTACAATATTCATTGATTTTTGCCATTGAAAAACGTCCAGAAATGATTGAAGCTACTGACTGAATGAAAGGAGCTGGCATCTCACTCTCTTTGAATCTTCTTTATCATGCTAAGAGGAGCAGGAAAAAGCAAAAAATTTCAAAATTGCACCTTGCAATGCGGAGAAATTACTGTTTGTGCTTTTACAATATTCATTGATTTTTGCTATTGAAACACATCATGTTATTCATATACCAGAAATGTTTGAAGCTACTGACTGAATGAAAGGAGCTGGCATCTCACTCTCTTTGAATCTTCTTTATCATGCTAAGAGGAGCAGGAAAAAGCAAAACATTTCAGAATTGCACCTTGCAATGCGGAGAAATTACTGTTTGTGCATTTACAATATTCATTGATTTTTGCCATTGAAAAATGTCCAGAAATGATTGAAGCTGCTGACTGAATGAAAGGAGCTGGCATCTCACTCTCTTTGAATCTTCTTTATCATGCTAAGAGGAGCAGGAAAAAGCAAAAAATTTCAGAATTGCACCTTGCAATGCGGAGAAATTACTGTTTGTGCATTTACAATATTCATTGATTTTTGCCATTGAAAAACATCATGTTATTCATATACCAGAAATGATTGAAGCTACTGACTGAATGAAAGGAGCTGGCATCTCACTCTCTTTGAATCTTCTTTATCATGCTAAGAGGAGCAGGAAAAAGCAAAAAATTTCAGAATTGCACCTTGCAATGCGGAGAAATTACTGTTTGTGCATTTACAATATTCATTGATTTTTGCCATTGAAAAACGTCCAGAAATGATTGAAGCTACTGACTGAATGAAAGGAGCTGGCATCTCACTCTCTTTGAATCTTCTTTATCATGCTAAGAGGAGCAGGAAAAAGCAAAAAATTTCAGAATTGCACCTTGCAATGCGGAGAAATTACTGTTTGTGCATTTACAATATTCATTGATTTTTGCCATTGAAAAACGTCCAGAAATGATTGAAGCTACTGACTGAATGAAAGGAGCTGGCATCTCACTCTCTTTGAATCTTCTTTATCATGCTAAGAGGAGCAGGAAAAAGCAAAAAATTTCAGAATTGCACCTTGCAATGCGGAGAAATTACTGTTTGTGCATTTACAATATTCATTGATTTTTGCCATTGAAAAACATCATGTTATTCATATACCAGAAATGTTTGAAGCTACTGACTGAATGAAAGGAGCTGGCATCTCACTCTCTTTGAATCTTCTTTATCATGCTAAGAGGAGCAGGAAAAAGCAAAAAATTTCAGAATTGCACCTTGCAATGCGGAGAAATTACTGTTTGTGCATTTACAATATTCATTGATTTTTGCCATTGAAAAACGTCCAGAAATGATTGAAGCTACTGACTGAATGAAAGGAGCTGGCATCTCACTCTCTTTGAATCTTCTTTATCATGCTAAGAGGAGCAGGAAAAAGCAAAAAATTTCAGAATTTCACCTTGCAATGCGGAGAAATTACTGTTTGTGCATTTACAATATTCATTGATTTTTGCCATTGAAAAACATCATGTTATTCATATACCAGAAATGATTGAAGCTACTGACTGAATGAAAGGAGCTGGCATCTCGCTCTCTTTGAATCTTCTTTATCATGCTAAGAGGAGCAGGAAAAAGCAAAAAATTTCAGAATTGCACCTTGCAATGCGGAGAAATTACTGTTTGTGCATTTACAATATTCATTGATTTTTGCCATTGAAAAACGTCCAGAAGAGATTGAAGCTACTGACTGAATGAAAGGAGCTGGCATCTCACTCTCTTTGAATCTTCTTTATCATGCTAAGAGGAGCAGGAAAAAGCAAAAAATTTCAGAATTGCACCTTGCAATGTGGAGAAATTACTGTTTGTGCATTTACAATATTCATTGATTTTTGCCATTGAAAAACATCATGTTATTCATATACCAGAAATGATTGAAGCTACTGACTGAATGAAAGGAGCTGGCATCTCACTCTCTTTGAATCTTCTTTATCATGCTAAGAGGAGCAGGAAAAAGCAAAAAATTTCAGAATTGCACCTTGCAATGCGGAGAAATTACTGTTTGTGCATTTACAATATTCATTGATTTTTGCCATTGAAAAACGTCCAGAAATGATTGAAGCTACTGACTGAATGAAAGGAGCTGGCATCTCACTCTCTTTGAATCTTCTTTATCATGCTAAGAGGAGCAGGAAAAAGCAAAAAATTTCAGAATTGCACCTTGCAATGCGGAGAAATTACTGTTTGTGCTTTTACAATATTCATTGATTTTTGCCATTGAAAAACATCATGTTATTCATATACCAGAAATGTTTGAAGCTACTGACTGAATGAAAGGAGCTGGCATCTCACTCTCTTTGAATCTTCTTTATCATGCTAAGAGGAGCAGGAAAAAGCAAAAAATTTCAGAATTGCACCTTGCAATGCGGAGAAATTACTGTTTGTGCATTTACAATATTCATTGATTTTTGCCATTGAAAAACGTCCAGAAATGATTGAAGCTACTGACTGAATGAAAGGAGCTGGCATCTCACTCTCTTTGAATCTTCTTTATCATGCTAAGAGGAGCAGGAAAAAGCAAAAAATTTCAGAATTGCACCTTGCAATGCGGAGAAATTACTGCTTGTGCATTTACAATATTCATTGATTTTTGCCATTGAAAAACGTCCAGAAATGATTGAAGCTACTGACTGAATGAAAGGAGCTGGCATCTCACTCTCTTTGAATCTTCTTTATCATGCTAAGAGGAGCAGGAAAAAGCAAAAAATTTCAGAATTGCAACTTGCAATGCGGAGAAATTACTGTTTGTGCATTTACAATATTCATTGATTTTTGCCATTGAAAAACATCGTTATTCATATACCAGAAATGATTGAAGCTACTGACTGAATGAAAGGAGCTGGCATCTCACTCTCTTTGAATCTTCTTTATCATGCTAAGAGGAGCAGGAAAAAGCAAAAAATTTCAGAATTGCACCTTGCAATGCGGAGAAATTACTGTTTGTGCATTTACAATATTCATTGATTTTTGCCATTGAAAAACGTCCAGAAATGATTGAAGCTACTGACTGAATGAAAGGAGCTGGCATCTCACTCTCTTTGAATCTTCTTTATCATGCTAAGAGGAGCAGGAAAAAGCAAAAAATTTCAGAATTGCACCTTGCAATGCGGAGAAATTACTGTTTGTGCATTTACAATATTCATTGATTTTTGCCATTGAAAAACGTCCAGAAATGATTGAAGCTACTGACTGAATGAAAGGAGCTGGCATCTCACTCTCTTTGAATCTTCTTTATCATGCTAAGAGGAGCAGGAAAAAGCAAAAAATTTCAGAATTGCACCTTGCATTGCGGAGAAATTACTGTTTGTGCATTTACAATATTCATTAATTTTTGCCATTGAAAAACATCATGTTATTCATATCCCAGAAATGTTTGAAGCTACTGACTGAATGAAAGAAGCTGGCATCTCACTCTCTTTGAATCTTCTTTATCATGCTAAGAGGAGCAGGAAAAAGCAAAAAATTTCAGAATTGCACCTTGCAATGCGGAAAAATTACTGTTTGTGCATTTACAATATTCATTGATTTTTGCCATTGAAAAACGTCCAGAAATGATTGAAGCTACTGACTGAATGAAAGGAGCTGGCATCTCACTCTCTTTGAATCTTCTTTATCATGCTAAGAGGAGCAGGAAAAAGCAAAAAATTTCAGAATTGCACCTTGCAATGCGGAGAAATTACTGTTTGTGCATTTACAATATTCATTGATTTTTGCCATTGAAAAACATCATGTTATTCATATACCAGAAATGTTTGAAGCTACTGACTGAATGAAAGGAGCTGGCATCTCACTCTCTTTGAATCTTCTTTATCATGCTAAGAGGAGCAGGAAAAAGCAAAAAATTTCAGAATTGCACCTTGCAATGCGAAGAAATTACTGTTTGTGCATTTACAATATTCATTGATTTTTGCCATTGAAAAACGTCCAGAAATGATTGAAGCTACTGACTGAATGAAAGGAGCTGGCATCTCACTCTCTTTGAATCTTCTTTATCATGCTAAGAGGAGCAGGAAAATGCAAGAAATTTCAGAATTGCACCTTGCAATGCGGAGAAATTACTGTTTGTGCATTTACAATATTCATTGATTTTTGCCATTGAAAAACATCCAGAAATGATTGAAGCTACTGACTGAATGAAAGGAGCTGGCATCTCACTCTCTTTGAATCTTCTTTATCATGCTAAGAGGAGCAGGAAAAAGCCAAAAATTTCAGAATTGCACCTTGCAATGCGGAGAAATTACTGTTTGTGCATTTACAATATTCATTGATTTTTGCCATTGAAAAACATCATGTTATTCATATACCAGAAATGATTGAAGCTACTGACTGAATGAAAGGAGCTGGCATCTCACTCTCTTTGAATCTTCTTTATCATGCAAAGAGGAGCAGGAAAAAGCAAAAAATTTCAGAATTGCACCTTGCAATGCGGAGAAATTACTGTTTGTGCATTTACAATATTCATTGATTTTTGCCATTGAAAAACGTCCAGAAATGATTGAAGCTACTGACTGAATGAAAGGAGCTGGCATCTCACTCTCTTTGAATCTTCTTTATCATGCTAAGAGGAGCAGGAAAAAGCAAAAAATTTCAGAATTGCACCTTGCAATGCGGAGAAATTACTGTTTGTGCATTTACAATATTCATTGATTTTTGCCATTGAAAAACGTCCAGAAATGATTGAAGCAACTGACTGAATGAAAGGAGCTGGCATCTCACTCTCTTTGAATCTTCTTTATCATGCTAAGAGGAGCAGGAAAAAGCAAAAAATTTCAGAATTGCACCTTGCAATGCGGAGAAATTACTGTTTGTGCATTTACAATATTCATTGATTTTTGCCATTGAAAAACGTCCAGAAATAATTGAAGCTACTGACTGAATGAAAGGAGCTGGCATCTCACTCTCTTTGAATCTTCTTTATCATGCTAAGAGGAGCAGGAAAAAGCAAAAAATTTCAGAATTGCAACTTGCAATGCGGAGAAATTACTGTTTGTGCATTTACAATATTCATTGATTTTTGCCATTGAAAAACATCATGTTATTCATATACCAGAAATGATTGAAGCTACTGACTGAATGAAACGAGCTGGCATCTCACTCTCTTTGAATCTTCCTTATCATGCTAAGAGGAGCAGGAAAAAGCAAAAAATTTCAGAATTGCACCTTGCAATGCGGAGAAATTACTGTTTGTGCATTTACAATATTCATTGATTTTTGCCATTGAAAAACGTCCAGAAATGATTGAAGCTACTGACTGAATGAAAGGAGCTGGCATCTCACTCTCTTTGAATCTTCTTTATCATGCTAAGAGGAGCAGGAAAAAGCAAAAAATTTCAGAATTGCACCTTGCAATGCGGAGAAATTACTGTTTGTGCATTTACAATATTCATTGATTTTTGCCATTGAAAAACGTCCAGAAATGATTGAAGCTACTGACTGAATGAAAGGAGCTGGCATCTCACTCTCTTTGAATCTTCTTTATCATGCTAAGAGGAGCAGGAAAAAGCAAAAAATTTCAGAATTGCACCTTGCAATGCGGAGAAATTACTGTTTGTGCATTTACAATATTCATTGATTTTTGCCTTTGAAAAACATCATGTTATTCATATACCAGAAATGTTTGAAGCTACTGACTGAATGAAAGGAGCTGGCATCTCACTCTCTTTGAATCTTCTTTATCATGCTAAGAGGAGCAGGAAAAAGCAAAAAATTTCAGAATTGCACCTTGCAATGCGGAGAAATTACTGTTTGTGCATTTACAATATTCATTGATTTTTGCCATTGAAAAACGTCCAGAAATGATTGAAGCTACTGACTGAATGAAAGGAGCTGGCATCTCACTCTCTTTGAATCTTCTTTATCATGCTAAGAGGAGCAGGAAAAAGCAAAAAATTTCAGAATTGCACCTTGCAATGCGGAGAAATTACTGTTTGTGCATTTACAATATTCATTGATTTTTGCCATTGAAAAACATCATGTTATTCATATACCAGAAATGATTGAAGCTACTGACTGAATGAAAGGAGCTGGCATCTCGCTCTCTTTGAATCTTCTTTATCATGCTAAGAGGAGCAGGAAAAAGCAAAAAATTTCAGAATTGCACCTTGCAATGCGGAGAAATTACTGTTTGTGCATTTACAATATTCATTGATTTTTGCCATTGAAAAACGTCCAGAAATGATTGAAGCTACTGACTGAATGAAAGGAGCTGGCATCTCACTCTCTTTGAATCTTCTTTATCATGCTAAGAGGAGCAGGAAAAAGCAAAAAATTTCAGAATTGCACCTTGCAATGTGGAGAAATTACTGTTTGTGCATTTACAATATTCATTGATTTTTGCCATTGAAAAACATCATGTTATTCATATACCAGAAATGATTGAAGCTACTGACTGAATGAAAGGAGCTGGCATCTCACTCTCTTTGAATCCTCTTTATCATGCTAAGAGGAGCAGGAAAAAGCAAAAAATTTCAGAATTGCACCTTGCAATGCGGAGAAATTACTGTTTGTGCATTTACAATATTCATTGATTTTTGCCATTGAAAAACGTCCAGAAATGATTGAAGCTACTGACTGAATGAAAGGAGCTGGCATCTCTCTTTGAATCTTCTTTATCATGCTAAGAGGAGCAGGAAAAAGCAAAAAATTTCAGAATTGCACCTTGCAATGCGGAGAAATTACTGTTTGTGCTTTTACAATATTCATTGATTTTTGCCATTGAAAAACATCATGTTATTCATATACCAGAAATGTTTGAAGCTACTGACTGAATGAAAGGAGCTGGCATCTCACTCTCTTTGAATCTTCTTTATCATGCTAAGAGGAGCAGGAAAAAGCAAAAAATTTCAGAATTGCAACTTGCAATGCGGAGAAATTACTGTTTGTGCATTTACAATATTCATTGATTTTTGCCATTGAAAAACGTCCAGAAATGATTGAAGCTACTGACTGAATGAAAGGAGCTGGCATCTCACTCTCTTTGAATCTTCTTTATCATGCTAAGAGGAGCAGGAAAAAGCAAAAAATTTCAGAATTGCACCTTGCAATGCGGAGAAATTACTGTTTGTGCATTTACAATATTCATTGATTTTTGCCATTGAAAAACGTCCAGAAATGATTGAAGCTACTGACTGAATGAAAGGAGCTGGCATCTCACTCTCTTTGAATCTTCTTTATCATGCTAAGAGGAGCAGGAAAAAGCAAAAAATTTCAGAATTGCAACTTGCAATGCGGAGAAATTACTGTTTGTGCATTTACAATATTCATTGATTTTTGCCATTGAAAAACATCATGTTATTCATATACCAGAAATGATTGAAGCTACTGACTGAATGAAAGGAGCTGGCATCTCACTCTCTTTGAATCTTCTTTATCATGCTAAGAGGAGCAGGAAAAAGCAAAAAATTTCAGAATTGCACCTTGCAATGCGGAGAAATTACTGTTTGTGCATTTACAATATTCATTGATTTTTGCCATTGAAAAACGTCCAGAAATGATTGAAGCTACTGACTGAATGAAAGGAGCTGGCATCTCACTCTCTTTGAATCTTCTTTATCATGCTAAGAGGAGCAGGAAAAAGCAAAAAATTTCAGAATTGCACCTTGCAATGCGGAGAAATTACTGTTTGTGCTTTTACAATATTCATTGATTTTTGCCATTGAAAAACATCATGTTATTCATATACCAGAAATGTTTGAAGCTACTGACTGAATGAAAGGAGCTGGCATCTCACTCTCTTTGAATCTTCTTTATCATGCTAAGAGGAGCAGGAAAAAGCAAAAAATTTCAGAATTGCACCTTGCAATGCGGAGAAATTACTGTTTGTGCATTTACAATATTCATTGATTTTTGCCATTGAAAAACGTCCAGAAATGATTGAAGCTACTGACTGAATGAAAGGAGCTGGCATCTCACTCTCTTTGAATCTTCTTTATCATGCTAAGAGGAGCAGGAAAAAGCAAAAAATTTCAGAATTGCACCTTGCAATGCGGAGAAATTACTGTTTGTGCATTTACAATATTCATTGATTTTTGCCATTGAAAAACGTCCAGAAATGATTGAAGCTACTGACTGAATGAAAGGAGCTGGCATCTCACTCTCTTTGAATCTTCTTTATCATGCTAAGAGGAGCAGGAAAAAGCAAAAAATTTCAGAATTGCACCTTGCAATGCGGAGAAATTACTGTTTGTGCATTTACAATATTCATTGATTTTTGCCATTGAAAAACATCATGTTATTCATATACCAGAAATGATTGAAGCTACTGACTGAATGAAAGGAGCTGGCATCTTACTCTCTTTGAATCTTCTTTGTCATGCTAAGAGGAGCAGGAAAAAGCAAAAAATTTCAGAATTGCACCTTGCAATGCGGAGAAATTACTGTTTGAGCATTTACAATATTCATTGATTTTTGCCATTGAAAAACGTCCAGAAATGATTGAAGCTACTGACTGAATGAAAGGAGCTGGCATCTCACTCTCTTTGAATCTTCTTTATCATGCTAAGAGGAGCAGGAAAAAGCAAAAAATTTCAGAATTGCACCTTGCAATGCGGAGAAATTACTGTTTGTGCATTTACAATATTCATTGATTTTTGCCATTGAAAAACGTCCAGAAATGATTGAAGCTACTGAATGAATGAAAGGAGCTGGCATCTCACTCTCTTTGAATCTTCTTTATCATGCTAAGAGGAGCAGGAAAAAGCAAAAAATTTCAGAATTGCACCTTGCAATGCGGAGAAATTACTGTTTGTGCATTTACAATATTCATTGATTTTTGCCATTGAAAAACGTCCAGAAATGATTGAAGCTACTGACTGAATGAAAGGAGCTGGCATCTCACTCTCTTTGAATCTTCTTTATCATGCTAAGAGGAGCAGGAAAAAGCAAAAAATTTCAGAATTGCACCTTGCAATGCGGAGAAATTACTGTTTGTGCATTTACAATATTCATTGATTTTTGCCATTGAAAAACGTCCAGAAATGATTGAAGCTACTGACTGAATGAAAGGAGCTGGCATCTCACTCTCTTTGAATCTTCTTTATCATGCTAAGAGGAGCAGGAAAAAGCAAAAAATTTCAGAATTGCACCTTGCAATGCGGAGAAATTACTCTTTGTGCATTTACAATATTCATTGATTTTTGCCATTGAAAAACATCATGTTATTCATATACCAGAAATGTTTGAAGCTACTGACTGAATGAAAGGAGCTGGCATCTCACTCTCTTTGAATCTTCTTTATCATGCTAAGAGGAGCAGGAAAAAGCAAAAAATTTCAGAATTGCACCTTGCAATGCGGAGAAATTACTGTTTGTGCATTTACAATATTCATTGATTTTTGCCATTGAAAAACATCATGTTATTCATATACCAGAAATGTTTGAAGCTACTGACTGAATGAAAGGAGCTGGCATCTCACTCTCTTTGAATCTTCTTTATCATGCTAAGAGGAGCAGGAAAAAGCAAAAAATTTCAGAATTGCACCTTGCAATGCGGAGAAATTACTGTTTGTGCATTTACAATATTCATTGATTTTTGCCATTGAAAAACGTCCAGAAATGATTGAAGCTACTGACTGAATGAAAGGAGCTGGCATCTCACTCTCTTTGAATCTTCTTTATCATGCTAAGAGGAGCAGGAAAAAGCAAAAAATTTCAGAATTGCACCTTGCAATGCGGAGAAATTACTGTTTGTGCATTTACAATATTCATTGATTTTTGCCATTGAAAAACATCATGTTATTCATATACCAGAAATGATTGAAGCTACTGACTGAATGAAAGGAGCTGGCATCTCGCTCTCTTTGAATCTTCTTTATCATGCTAAGAGGAGCAGGAAAAAGCAAAAAATTTCAGAATTGCACCTTGCAATGCGGAGAAATTACTGTTTGTGCATTTACAATATTCATTGTTTTTTGCCATTGAAAAACGTCCAGAAATGATTGAAGCTACTGACTGAATGAAAGGAGCTGTCATCTCACTCTCTTTGAATCTTCTTTATCATGCTAAGAGGAGCAGGAAAAAGCAAAAAATTTCAGAATTGCACCTTGCAATGTGGAGAAATTACTGTTTGTGCATTTACAATATTCATTGATTTTTGCCATTGAAAAACATCATGTTATTCATATACCAGAAATGATTGAAGCTACTGACTGAATGAAAGGAGCTGGCATCTCACTCTCTTTGAATCTTCTTTATCATGCTAAGAGGAGCAGGAAAAAGCAAAAAATTTCAGAATTGCACCTTGCAATGCGGAGAAATTACTGTTTGTGCATTTACAATATTCATTGATTTTTGCCATTGAAAAACGTCCAGAAATGATTGAAGCTACTGACTGAATGAAAGGAGCTGGCATCTCACTCTCTTTGAATCTTCTTTATCATGCTAAGAGGAGCAGGAAAAAGCAAAAAATTTCAGAATTGCAACTTGCAATGCGGAGAAATTACTGTTTGTGCATTTACAATATTCATTGATTTTTGCCATTGAAAAACATCATGTTATTCATATACCAGAAATGATTGAAGCTACTGACTGAATGAAAGGAGCTGGCATCTCACTCTCTTTGAATCTTCTTTATCATGCTAAGAGGAGCAGGAAAAAGCAAAAAATTTCAGAATTGCACCTTGCAATGCGGAGAAATTACTGTTTGTGCATTTACAATATTCATTGATTTTTGCCATTGAAAAACGTCCAGAAATGATTGAAGCTACTGACTGAATGAAAGGAGCTGGCATCTCACTCTCTTTGAATCTTCTTTATCATGCTAAGAGGAGCAGGAAAAAGCAAAAAATTTCAGAATTGCACCTTGCAATGCGGAGAAATTACTGTTTGTGCTTTTACAATATTCATTGATTTTTGCCATTGAAAAACATCATATTATTCATATACCAGAAATGTTTGAAGCTACTGACTGAATGAAAGGAGCTGGCATCTCACTCTCTTTGAATCTTCTTTATCATGCTAAGAGGAGCAGGAAAAAGCAAAAAATTTCAGAATTGCACCTTGCAATGCGGAGAAATTACTGTTTGTGCATTTACAATATTCATTGATTTTTGCCATTGAAAAACGTCCAGAAATGATTGAAGCTACTGACTGAATGAAAGGAGCTGGCATCTCACTCTCTTTCAATCTTCTTTATCATGCTAAGAGGAGCAGGAAAAAGCAAAAAATTTCAGAATTGCACCTTGCAATGCGGAGAAATTACTGTTTGTGCATTTACAATATTCATTGATTTTTGCCATTGAAAAACGTCCAGAAATGATTGAAGCTACTGACTGAATGAAAGGAGCTGGCATCTCACTCTCTTTGAATCTTCTTTATCATGCTAAGAGGAGCAGGAAAAAGCAAAAAATTTCAGAATTGCACCTTGCAATGCGGAGAAATTACTGTTTGTGCATTTACAATATTCATTGATTTTTGCCATTGAAAAACATCATGTTATTCATATACCAGAAATGATTGAAGCTACTGACTGAATGAAAGGAGCTGGCATCTTACTCTCTTTGAATCTTCTTTGTCATGCTAAGAGGAGCAGGAAAAAGCAAAAAATTTCAGAATTGCACCTTGCAATGCGGAGAAATTACTGTTTGTGCATTTACAATATTCATTGATTTTTGCCATTGAAAAACGTCCAGAAATGATTGAAGCTACTGACTGAATGAAAGGAGCTGGCATCTCACTCTCTTTGAATCTTCTTTATCATGCTAAGAGGAGCAGGAAAAAGCAAAAAATTTCAGAATTGCACCTTGCAATGCGGAGAAATTACTGTTTGTGCATTTACAATATTCATTGATTTTTGCCATTGAAAAACGTCCAGAAATGATTGAAGCTACTGACTGAATGAAAGGAGCTGGCATCTCACTCTCTTTGAATCTTCTTTATCATGCTAAGAGGAGCAGGAAAAAGCAAAAAATTTCAGAATTGCACCTTGCAATGCGGAGAAATTACTGTTTGTGCATTTACAATATTCATTGATTTTTGCCATTGAAAAACATCATGTTATTCATATACCAGAAATGTTTGTAGCTACTGACTGAATGAAAGGAGCTGGCATCTCACTCTCTTTGAATCTTCTTTATCATGCTAAGAGGAGCAGGAAAAAGCAAAAAATTTCAGAATTGCACCTTGCAATGCAGAGAAATTACTGTTTGTGCATTTACAATATTCATTGATTTTTGCCATTGAAAAACGTCCAGAAATGATTGAAGCTACTGACTGAATGAAAGGAGCTGGCATCTCACTCTCTTTGAATCTTCTTTATCATGCTAAGAGGAGCAGGAAAAAGCAAAAAATTTCAGAATTGCACCTTGCAATGCGGAGAAATTACTGTTTGTGCATTTACAATATTCATTGATTTTTGCCATTGAAAAACGTCCAGAAATGATTGAAGCTACTGACTGAATGAAAGGAGCTGGCATCTCACTCTCTTTGAATCTTCTTTATCATGCTAAGAGGAGCAGGAAAAAGCAAAAAATTTCAGAATTGCACCTTGCAATGCGGAGAAATTACTCTTTGTGCATTTACAATATTCATTGATTTTTGCCATTGAAAAACATCATGTTATTCATATACCAGAAATGTTTGAAGCTACTGACTGAATGAAAGGAGCTGGCATCTCACTCTCTTTGAATCTTCTTTATCATGCTAAGAGGAGCAGGAAAAAGCAAAAAATTTCAGAATTGCACCTTGCAATGCGGAGAAATTACTGTTTGTGCATTTACAATATTCATTGATTTTTGCCATTGAAAAACATCATGTTATTCATATACCAGAAATGTTTGAAGCTACTGACTGAATGAAAGGAGCTGGCATCTCACTCTCTTTGAATCTTCTTTATCATGCTAAGAGGAGCAGGAAAAAGCAAAAAATTTCAGAATTGCACCTTGCAATGTGGAGAAATTACTGTTTGTGCATTTACAATATTCATTGATTTTTACCATTGAAAAACGTCCAGAAATGATTGAAGCTACTGACTGAATGAAAGTAGCTGGCATCTCACTCTCTTTGAATCTTCTTTATCATGCTAAGAGGAGCAGGAAAAAGCAAAAAATTTCAGACTTGCACCTTGCAATGCGGAGAAATTACTGTTTGTGCATTTACAATATTCATTGATTTTTGCCATTGAAAAACGTCCAGAAATGATTGAAGCTACTGACTGAATGAAAGGAGCTGGCATCTCACTCTCTTTGAATCTTCTTTATCATGCTAAGAGGAGCAGGAAAAAGCAAAAAATTTCAGAATTGCACCTTGCAATGCGGAGAAATTACTGTTTGTGCATTTACAATATTCATTGATTTTTGCCATTGAAAAACGTCCAGAAATGATTGAAGCTACTGACTGAATGAAAGGAGCTGGCATCTCACTCTCTTTGAATCTTCTTTATCATGCTAAGAGGAGCAGGAAAAATCAAAAAATTTCAGAATTGCACCTTGCAATGCGGAGAAATTACTGTTTGTGCATTTACAATATTCAATGATTTTTGCCATTGAAAAACATGTTATTCATATACCAGAAATGTTTGAAGCTACTGACTGAATGAAAGGAGCTGGCACCTCACTCTCTTTGAAACTTCTTTATCATGCTAAGAGGAGCGGGAAAAAGCAAAAAATTTCAGAATTGCACCTTGCAATGCGGAGAAATTACTGTTTGTGCATTTACAATATTCATTGATTTTTGCCATTGAAAAACATCCAGAAATGATTGAAGGTACTGACTGAATGAAAGGAGCTGGCATCTCACTCTCTTTGAATCTTCTTTATCATGCTAAGAGGAGCAGGAAAAAGCAAAAAATTTCAGAATTGCACTTTGCAATGCGGAGAAATTACTGTTTGTGCATTTACAATATTCATTGATTTTTGCCATTGAAAAACGTCCAGAAATGATTGAAGCTACTGACTGAATGAAAGGAGCTGGCATCTCACTCTCTTTGAATCTTCTTTATCATGCTAAGAGGAGCAGGAAAAAGCCAAAAATTTCAGAATTGCACCTTGCAATGCGGAGAAATTACAGTTTGTGCATTTACAATATTCATTGATTTTTGCCATTGAAAAACATCCAGAAATGATTGAAGCTACTGACTGAATGAAAGGAGCTGGCATCTCACTCTCTTTGAATATTCTTTATCATGCTAAGAGGAGCAGGAAAAAGCAAAAAATTTCAGAATTGCACCTTGCAATGCGGAGAAATTACTGTTTGTGCATTTACAATATTCATTGATTTTTGCCATTGAAAAACATCATGTTATTCATATACCAGAAATGTTTGAAGCTACTGACTGAATGAAAGGAGCTGGCATCTCACTCTCTTTGAATCTTCTTTATCATGCTAAGAGGAGCAGGAAAAAGCAAAAAATTTCAGAATTGCACCTTGCAATGCGGAGAAATTACTGTTTGTGCATTTACAATATTCATTGATTTTTGCCATTGAAAAACGTCCAGAAATGATTGAAGCTACTGACTGAATGAAAGGAGCTGGCATCTCACTCTCTTTCAATCTTCTTTATCATGCTAAGAGGAGCAGGAAAAAGCAAAAAATTTCAGAATTGCACCTTGCAATGCGGAGAAATTACTGTTTGTGCATTTACAATATTCATTGATTTTTGCCATTGAAAAACGTCCAGAAATGATTGAAGCTACTGACTGAATGAAAGGAGCTGGCATCTCACTCTCTTTGAATCTTCTTTATCATGCTAAGAGGAGCAGGAAAAAGCAAAAAATTTCAGAATTGCACCTTGCAATGCGGAGAAATTACTGTTTGTGCATTTACAATATTCATTGATTTTTGCCATTGAAAAACATCATGTTATTCATATACCAGAAATGATTGAAGCTACTGACTGAATGAAAGGAGCTGGCATCTTACTCTCTTTGAATCTTCTTTGTCATGCTAAGAGGAGCAGGAAAAAGCAAAAAATTTCAGAATTGCACCTTGCAATGCGGAGAAATTACTGTTTGTGCATTTACAATATTCATTGATTTTTGCCATTGAAAAACGTCCAGAAATGATTGAAGCTACTGACTGAATGAAAGGAGCTGGCATCTCACTCTCTTTGAATCTTCTTTATCATGCTAAGAGGAGCAGGAAAAAGCAAAAAATTTCAGAATTGCACCTTGCAATGCGGAGAAATTACTGTTTGTGCATTTACAATATTCATTGATTTTTGCCATTGAAAAACGTCCAGAAATGATTGAAGCTACTGACTGAATGAAAGGAGCTGGCATCTCACTCTCTTTGAATCTTCTTTATCATGCTAAGAGGAGCAGGAAAAAGCAAAAAATTTCAGAATTGCACCTTGCAATGCGGAGAAATTACTGTTTGTGCATTTACAATATTCATTGATTTTTGCCATTGAAAAACATCATGTTATTCATATACCAGAAATGTTTGTAGCTACTGACTGAATGAAAGGAGCTGGCATCTCACTCTCTTTGAATCTTCTTTATCATGCTAAGAGGAGCAGGAAAAAGCAAAAAATTTCAGAATTGCACCTTGCAATGCAGAGAAATTACTGTTTGTGCATTTACAATATTCATTGATTTTTGCCATTGAAAAACGTCCAGAAATGATTGAAGCTACTGACTGAATGAAAGGAGCTGGCATCTCACTCTCTTTGAATCTTCTTTATCATGCTAAGAGGAGCAGGAAAAAGCAAAAAATTTCAGAATTGCACCTTGCAATGCGGAGAAATTACTGTTTGTGCATTTACAATATTCATTGATTTTTGCCATTGAAAAACGTCCAGAAATGATTGAAGCTACTGACTGAATGAAAGGAGCTGGCATCTCACTCTCTTTGAATCTTCTTTATCATGCTAAGAGGAGCAGGAAAAAGCAAAAAATTTCAGAATTGCACCTTGCAATGCGGAGAAATTACTCTTTGTGCATTTACAATATTCATTGATTTTTGCCATTGAAAAACATCATGTTATTCATATACCAGAAATGTTTGAAGCTACTGACTGAATGAAAGGAGCTGGCATCTCACTCTCTTTGAATCTTCTTTATCATGCTAAGAGGAGCAGGAAAAAGCAAAAAATTTCAGAATTGCACCTTGCAATGCGGAGAAATTACTGTTTGTGCATTTACAATATTCATTGATTTTTGCCATTGAAAAACATCATGTTATTCATATACCAGAAATGTTTGAAGCTACTGACTGAATGAAAGGAGCTGGCATCTCACTCTCTTTGAATCTTCTTTATCATGCTAAGAGGAGCAGGAAAAAGCAAAAAATTTCAGAATTGCACCTTGCAATGTGGAGAAATTACTGTTTGTGCATTTACAATATTCATTGATTTTTACCATTGAAAAACGTCCAGAAATGATTGAAGCTACTGACTGAATGAAAGTAGCTGGCATCTCACTCTCTTTGAATCTTCTTTATCATGCTAAGAGGAGCAGGAAAAAGCAAAAAATTTCAGACTTGCACCTTGCAATGCAGAGAAATTACTGTTTGTGCATTTACAATATTCATTGATTTTTGCCATTGAAAAACGTCCAGAAATGATTGAAGCTACTGACTGAATGAAAGGAGCTGGCATCTCACTCTCTTTGAATCTTCTTTATCATGCTAAGAGGAGCAGGAAAAAGCAAAAAATTTCAGAATTGCACCTTGCAATGCGGAGAAATTACTGTTTGTGCATTTACAATATTCATTGATTTTTGCCATTGAAAAACGTCCAGAAATGATTGAAGCTACTGACTGAATGAAAGGAGCTGGCATCTCACTCTCTTTGAATCTTCTTTATCATGCTAAGAGGAGCAGGAAAAATCAAAAAATTTCAGAATTGCACCTTGCAATGCGGAGAAATTACTGTTTGTGCATTTACAATATTCAATGATTTTTGCCTTTGAAAAACATGTTATTCATATACCAGAAATGTTTGAAGCTACTGACTGAATGAAAGGAGCTGGCACCTCACTCTCTTTGAAACTTCTTTATCATGCTAAGAGGAGCGGGAAAAAGCAAAAAATTTCAGAATTGCACCTTGCAATGCGGAGAAATTACTGTTTGTGCATTTACAATATTCATTGATTTTTGCCATTGAAAAACATCCAGAAATGATTGAAGGTACTGACTGAATGAAAGGAGCTGGCATCTCACTCTCTTTGAATCTTCTTTATCATGCTAAGAGGAGCAGGAAAAAGCAAAAAATTTCAGAATTGCACTTTGCAATGCGGAGAAATTACTGTTTGTGCATTTACAATATTCATTGATTTTTGCCATTGAAAAACGTCCAGAAATGATTGAAGCTACTGACTGAATGAAAGGAGCTGGCATCTCACTCTCTTTGAATCTTCTTTATCATGCTAAGAGGAGCAGGAAAAAGCCAAAAATTTCAGAATTGCACCTTGCAATGCGGAGAAATTACAGTTTGTGCATTTACAATATTCATTGATTTTTGCCATTGAAAAACATCCAGAAATGATTGAAGCTACTGACTGAATGAAAGGAGCTGGCATCTCACTCTCTTTGAATATTCTTTATCATGCTAAGAGGAGCAGGAAAAAGCAAAAAATTTCAGAATTGCACCTTGCAATGCGGAGAAATTACTGTTTGTGCATTTACAATATTCATTGATTTTTGCCATTGAAAAACATCATGTTATTCATATACCAGAAATGTTTGAAGCTACTGACTGAATGAAAGGAGCTGGCATCTCACTCTCTTTGAATCTTCTTTATCATGCTAAGAGGAGCAGGAAAAAGCAAAAAATTTCAGAATTGCACCGTGCAATGCGGAGAAATTACTGTTTGTGCATTTACAATATTCATTGATTTTTGCCATTGAAAAACATCATGTTATTCATATACCAGAAATGTTTGAAGCTACTGACTGAATGAAAGGAGCTGGCATCTCACTCTCTGAATCTTCTTTATCATGCTAAGAGGAGCAGGAAAAAGCAAAAAATTTCAGAATTGCACCTTGCAATGTGGAGAAATTACTGTTTGTGCATTTACAATATTCATTGATTTTTACCATTGAAAAACGTCCAGAAATGATTGAAGCTACTGACTGAATGAAAGTAGCTGGCATCTCACTCTCTTTGAATCTTCTTTATCATGCTAAGAGGAGCAGGAAAAAGCAAAAAATTTCAGAATTGCACCTTGCAATGCAGAGAAATTACTGTTTGTGCATTTACAATATTCATTGATTTTTGCCATTGAAAAACATCATGTTATTCATATACCAGAAATGTTTGAAGCTACTGACTGAATGAAAGGAGCTGGCATCTCACTCTCTTTGAATCTTCTTTATCATGCTAAGAGGAGCAGGAAAAAGCAAAAAATTTCAGAATTGCACCTTGCAATGTGGAGAAATTACTGTTTGTGCATTTACAATATTCATTGATTTTTACCATTGAAAAACGTCCAGAAATGATTGAAGCTACTGACTGAATGAAAGTAGCTGGCATCTCACTCTCTTTGAATCTTCTTTATCATGCTAAGAGGAGCAGGAAAAAGCAAAAAATTTCAGAATTGCACCTTGCAATGCGGAGAAATTACTGTTTGTGCATTTACAATATTCATTGATTTTTGCCATTGAAAAACATCATGTTATTCATATACCAGAAATGATTGAAGCTACTGACTGAATGAAAGGAGCTGGCATCTCACTCTCTTTGAATCTTCTTTATCATGCTAAGAGGAGCAGGAAAAAGCAAAAAATTTCAGAATTGCACCTTGCAATGCGGAGAAATTACTGTTTGTGCATTTACAATATTCATTGATTTTTGCCATTGAAAAACGTCCAGAAATGATTGAAGCTACTGACTGAATGAAAGGAACTGGCATCTCACTCTCTTTGAATCTTCTTTATCATGCTAAGAGGAGCAGGAAAAAGCAAAAAATTTCAGAATTGCACCTTGCAATGCGGAGAAATTACTGTTTGTGCATTTACAAAATTCATTGATTTTTGCCATTGAAAAACATCATGTTATTCATATACCAGAAATGTTTGAAGCTACTGACTGAATGAAAGGAGCTGACATCTCACTCTCTTTGAATCTTCTTTATCATGCTAAGAGGAGCAGGAAAAAGCAAAAAATTTCAGAATTGCACCTTGCAATGCGGAGAAATTACTGTTTGTGCATTTACAATATTCATTGATTTTTGCCATTGAAAAACGTCCAGAAATGATTGAAGCTACTGACTGAATGAAAGGAGCTGGCATCTCACTCTCTTTGAATCTTCTTTATCATGCTAAGAGGAGCAGGAAAAAGCAAAAAATTTCAGAATTGCACCTTGCAATGCGGAGAAATTACTGTTTGTGCATTTACAATATTCATTGATTTTTGCCATTGAAAAACGTCCAGAAATGATTGAAGCTACTGACTGAATGAAAGGAGCTGGCATCTCACTCTCTTTGAATCTTCTTTATCATGCTAAGAGGAGCAGGAAAAAGCAAAAAATTTCAGAATTGCACCTTGCAATGCGGAGAAATTACTGTTTGTGCATTTACAATATTCATTGATTTTTGCCATTGAAAAACATCATGTTATTCATATACCAGAAATGATTGAAGCTACTGACTGAATGAAAGGAGCTGGCATCTCACTCTCTTTGAATCTTCTTTATCATGCTAAGAGGAGCAGGAAAAAGCAAAAAATTTCAGAATTGCACCTTGCAATGCGGAGAAATTACTGTTTGTGCATTTACAATATTCATTGATTTTTGCCATTGAAAAACGTCCAGAAATGATTGAAGCTACTGACTGAATGAAAGGAACTGGCATCTCACTCTCTTTGAATCTTCATCATGCTAAGAGGAGCAGGAAAAAGCAAAAAATTTCAGAATTGCACCTTGCAATGCGGAGAAATTACTGTTTGTGCATTTACAAAATTCATTGATTTTTGCCATTGAAAAACATCATGTTATTCATATACCAGAAATGTTTGAAGCTACTGACTGAATGAAAGGAGCTGACATCTCACTCTCTTTGAATCTTCTTTATCATGCTAAGAGGAGCAGGAAAAAGCAAAAAATTTCAGAATTGCACCTTGCAATGCGGAGAAATTACTGTTTGTGCATTTACAATATTCATTGATTTTTGCCATTGAAAAACGTCCAGAAATGATTGAAGCTACTGACTGAATGAAAGGAGCTGGCATCTCACTCTCTTTGAATCTTCTTTATCATGCTAAGAGGAGCAGGAAAAAGCAAAAAATTTCAGAATTGCACCTTGCAATGCGGAGAAATTACTGTTTGTGCATTTACAATATTCATTGATTTTTGCCATTGAAAAACATCATGTTATTCATATACCAGAAATGATTGAAGCTACTGACTGAATGAAAGGAGCTGGCATCTCACTCTCTTTGAATCTTCTTTATCATGCTAAGAGGAGCAGGAAAAAGCAAAAAATTTCAGAATTGCACCTTGCAATGTGGAGAAATTACTGTTTGTGCATTTACAATATTCATTGATTTTTACCATTGAAAAACGTCCAGAAATGATTGAAGCTACTGACTGAATGAAAGTAGCTGGCATCTCACTCTCTTTGAATCTTCTTTATCATGCTAAGAGGAGCAGGAAAAAGCAAAAAATTTCAGACTTGCACCTTGCAATGCGGAGAAATTACTGTTTGTGAATTTACAATATTCATTGATTTTTGCCATTGAAAAACATCATGTTATTCATATACCAGAAATGTTTGAAGCTACTGACTGAATGAAAGGAGCTGGCATCTCACTCTCTTTGAATCTTGTTTATCATGCTAAGAGGAGCAGGAAAAAGCAAAAAATTTCAGAATTGCACCTTGCAATGCGGAGAAATTACTGTTTGTGCATTTACAATATTCATTGATTTTTGCCATTGAAAAACGTCCAGAAATGATTGAAGCTACTGACTGAATGAAAGGAGCTGGCATCTCACTCTCTTTGAATCTTCTTTATCATGCTAAGAGGAGCAGGAAAAAGCAAAAAAATTCAGAATTGCACCTTGCAATGCGGAGAAATTACTGTTTGTGCATTTACAATATTCATTGATTTTTGCCATTGAAAAACATCATGTTATTCATATACCAGAAATGATTGAAGCTACTGACTGAATGAAAGGAGCTGGCATCTCACTCTCTTTGAATCTTCTTTATCATGCTAAGAGGAGCAGGAAAAAGCAAAAAATTTCAGAATTGCACCTTGCAATGCGGAGAAATTACTGTTTGTGCATTTACAATATTCATTGATTTTTGCCATTGAAAAACGTCCAGAAATGATTGAAGCTACTGACTGAATGAAAGGAGCTGGCATCTCACTCTCTTTGAATCTTCTTTATCATGCTAAGAGGAGCAGGAAAAAGCAAAAAATTTCAGAATTGCACCTTGCAATGCGGAGAAATTACTGTTTGTGCATTTACAATATTCATTGATTTTTGCCATTGAAAAACATCATGTTATTCATATACCAGAAATGATTGAAGCTACTGACTGAATGAAAGGAGCTGGCATCTCACTCTCTTTGAATCTTCTTTATCATGCTAAGAGGAGCAGGAAAAAGCAAAAAATTTCAGAATTGCACCTTGCAATGCGGAGAAATTACTGTTTGTGCATTTACAATATTCATTGATTTTTGCCATTGAAAAACGTCCAGAAATGATTGAAGCTACTGACTGAATGAAAGGAACTGGCATCTCACTCTCTTTGAATCTTCTTTATCATGCTAAGAGGAGCAGGAAAAAGCAAAAAATTTCAGAATTGCACCTTGCAATGCGGAGAAATTACTGTTTGTGCATTTACAAAATTCATTGATTTTTGCCATTGAAAAACATCATGTTATTCATATACCAGAAATGTTTGAAGCTACTGACTGAATGAAAGGAGCTGACATCTCACTCTCTTTGAATCTTCTTTATCATGCTAAGAGGAGCAGGAAAAAGCAAAAAATTTCAGAATTGCACCTTGCAATGCGGAGAAATTACTGTTTGTGCATTTACAATATTCATTGATTTTTGCCATTGAAAAACGTCCAGAAATGATTGAAGCTACTGACTGAATGAAAGGAGCTGGCATCTCACTCTCTTTGAATCTTCTTTATCATGCTAAGAGGAGCAGGAAAAAGCAAAAAATTTCAGAATTGCACCTTGCAATGCGGAGAAATTACTGTTTGTGCATTTACAATATTCATTGATTTTTGCCATTGAAAAACATCATGTTATTCATATACCAGAAATGATTGAAGCTACTGACTGAATGAAAGGAGCTGGCATCTCACTCTCTTTGAATCTTCTTTATCATGCTAAGAGGAGCAGGAAAAAGCAAAAAATTTCAGAATTGCACCTTGCAATGTGGAGAAATTACTGTTTGTGCATTTACAATATTCATTGATTTTTACCATTGAAAAACGTCCAGAAATGATTGAAGCTACTGACTGAATGAAAGTAGCTGGCATCTCACTCTCTTTGAATCTTCTTTATCATGCTAAGAGGAGCAGGAAAAAGCAAAAAATTTCAGACTTGCACCTTGCAATGCGGAGAAATTACTGTTTGTGCATTTACAATATTCATTGATTTTTGCCATTGAAAAACATCATGTTATTCATATACCAGAAATGTTTGAAGCTACTGACTGAATGAAAGGAGCTGGCATCTCACTCTCTTTGAATCTTCTTTATCATGCTAAGAGGAGCAGGAAAAAGCAAAAAATTTCAGAATTGCACCTTGCAATGCGGAGAAATTACTGTTTGTGCATTTACAATATTCATTGATTTTTGCCATTGAAAAACGTCCAGAAATGATTGAAGCTACTGACTGAATGAAAGGAGCTGGCATCTCACTCTCTTTGAATCTTGTTTATCATGCTAAGAGGAGCAGGAAAAAGCAAAAAATTTCAGAATTGCACCTTGCAATGCGGAGAAATTACTGTTTGTGCATTTACAATATTCATTGATTTTTGCCATTGAAAAACGTCCAGAAATGATTGAAGCTACTGACTGAATGAAAGGAGCTGGCATCTCACTCTCTTTGAATCTTCTTTATCATGCTAAGAGGAGCAGGAAAAAGCAAAAAAATTCAGAATTGCACCTTGCAATGCGGAGAAATTACTGTTTGTGCATTTACAATATTCATTGATTTTTGCCATTGAAAAACATCATGTTATTCATATACCAGAAATGATTGAAGCTACTGACTGAATGAAAGGAGCTGGCATCTCACTCTGAATCTTCTTTATCATGCTAAGAGGAGCAGGAAAAAGCAAAAAATTTCAGAATTGCACCTTGCAATGCGGAGAAATTACTGTTTGTGCATTTACAATATTCATTGATTTTTGCCATTGAAAAACGTCCAGAAATGATTGAAGCTACTGACTGAATGAAAGGAACTGGCATCTCACTCTCTTTGAATCTTCTTTATCATGCTAAGAGGAGCAGGAAAAAGCAAAAAATTTCAGAATTGCACCTTGCAATGCGGAGAAATTACTGTTTGTGCATTTACAAAATTCATTGATTTTTGCCATTGAAAAACATCATGTTATTCATATACCAGAAATGTTTGAAGCTACTGACTGAATGAAAGGAGCTGACATCTCACTCTCTTTGAATCTTCTTTATCATGCTAAGAGGAGCAGGAAAAAGCAAAAAATTTCAGAATTGCACCTTGCAATGCGGAGAAATTACTGTTTGTGCATTTACAATATTCATTGATTTTTGCCATTGAAAAACGTCCAGAAATGATTGAAGCTACTGACTGAATGAAAGGAGCTGGCATCTCACTCTCTTTGAATCTTCTTTATCATGCTAAGAGGAGCAGGAAAAAGCAAAAAATTTCAGAATTGCACCTTGCAATGCGGAGAAATTACTGTTTGTGCATTTACAATATTCATTGATTTTTGCCATTGAAAAACATCATGTTATTCATATACCAGAAATGTTTGAAGCTACTGACTGAATGAAAGGAGCTGGCATCTCACTCTCTTTGAATCTTCTTTATCATGCTAAGAGGAGCAGGAAAAAGCAAAAAATTTCAGAATTGCACCTTGCAATGCGGAGAAATTACTGTTTGTGCATTTACAATATTCATTGATTTTTGCCATTGAAAAACGTCCAGAAATGATTGAAGCTACTGACTGAATGAAAGGAGCTGGCATCTCACTCTCTTTGAATCTTCTTTATCATGCTAAGAGGAGCAGGAAAAAGCAAAAAATTTCAGAATTGCACCTTGCAATGCGGAGAAATTACTGTTTGTGCATTTACAATATTCATTGATTTTTGCCATTGAAAAACGTCCAGAAATGATTGAAGCTACTGACTGAATGAAAGGAGCTGGCATCTCACTCTCTTTGAATCTTCTTTATCATGCTAAGAGGAGCAGGAAAAAGCAAAAAATTTCAGAATTGCAACTTGCAATGCGGAGAAATTACTGTTTGTGCATTTACAATATTCATTGATTTTTGCCATTGAAAAACATCATGTTATTCATATACCAGAAATGATTGAAGCTACTGACTGAATGAAAGGAGCTGGCATCTCACTCTCTTTGAATCTTCTTTATCATGCTAAGAGGAGCAGGAAAAAGCAAAAAATTTCAGAATTGCACCTTGCAATGCGGAGAAATTACTGTTTGTGCATTTACAATATTCATTGATTTTTGCCATTGAAAAACGTCCAGAAATGATTGAAGCTACTGACTGAATGAAAGGAGCTGGCATCTCACTCTCTTTGAATCTTCTTTATCATGCTAAGAGGAGCAGGAAAAAGCAAAAAATTTCAGAATTGCACCTTGCAATGCGGAGAAATTACTGTTTGTGCTTTTACAATATTCATTGATTTTTGCCATTGAAAAACATCATATTATTCATATACCAGAAATGTTTGAAGCTACTGACTGAATGAAAGGAGCTGGCATCTCACTCTCTTTGAATCTTCTTTATCATGCTAAGAGGAGCAGGAAAAAGCAAAAAATTTCAGAATTGCACCTTGCAATGCGGAGAAATTACTGTTTGTGCATTTACAATATTCATTGATTTTTGCCATTGAAAAACGTCCAGAAATGATTGAAGCTACTGACTGAATGAAAGGAGCTGGCATCTCACTCTCTTTGAATCTTCTTTATCATGCTAAGAGGAGCAGGAAAAAGCAAAAAATTTCAGAATTGCACCTTGCAATGCGGAGAAATTACTGTTTGTGCATTTACAATATTCATTGATTTTTGCCATTGAAAAACGTCCAGAAATGATTGAAGCTACTGACTGAATGAAAGGAGCTGGCATCTCACTCTCTTTGAATCTTCTTTATCATGCTAAGAGGAGCAGGAAAAAGCAAAAAATTTCAGAATTGCACCTTGCAATGCGGAGAAATTACTGTTTGTGCATTTACAATATTCATTGATTTTTGCCATTGAAAAACATCATGTTATTCATATACCAGAAATGATTGAAGCTACTGACTGAATGAAAGGAGCTGGCATCTTACTCTCTTTGAATCTTCTTTGTCATGCTAAGAGGAGCAGGAAAAAGCAAAAAATTTCAGAATTGCACCTTGCAATGCGGAGAAATTACTGTTTGTGCATTTACAATATTCATTGATTTTTGCCATTGAAAAACGTCCAGAAATGATTGAAGCTACTGACTGAATGAAAGGAGCTGGCATCTCACTCTCTTTGAATCTTCTTTATCATGCTAAGAGGAGCAGGAAAAAGCAAAAAATTTCAGAATTGCACCTTGCAATGCGGAGAAATTACTGTTTGTGCATTTACAATATTCATTGATTTTTGCCATTGAAAAACGTCCAGAAATGATTGAAGCTACTGACTGAATGAAAGGAGCTGGCATCTCACTCTCTTTGAATCTTCTTTATCATGCTAAGAGGAGCAGGAAAAAGCAAAAAATTTCAGAATTGCACCTTGCAATGCGGAGAAATTACTCTTTGTGCATTTACAATATTCATTGATTTTTGCCATTGAAAAACATCATGTTATTCATATACCAGAAATGTTTGAAGCTACTGACTGAATGAAAGGAGCTGGCATCTCACTCTCTTTGAATCTTCTTTATCATGCTAATAGGAGCAGGAAAAAGCAAAAAATTTCAGAATTGCACCTTGCAATGCGGAGAAATTACTGTTTGTGCATTTACAATATTCATTGATTTTTGCCATTGAAAAACGTCCAGAAATGATTGAAGCTACTGACTGAATGAAAGGAGCTGGCATCTCACTCTCTTTGAATCTTCTTTATCATGCTAAGAGGAGCAGGAAAAAGCAAAAAATTTCAGAATTGCACCTTGCAATGCGGAGAAATTACTGTTTGTGCATTTACAATATTCATTGATTTTTGCCATTGAAAAACATCATGTTATTCATATACCAGAAATGTTTGTAGCTACTGACTGAATGAAAGGAGCTGGCATCTCACTCTCTTTGAATCTTCTTTATCATGCTAAAAGGAGCAGGAAAAAGCAAAAAATTTCAGAATTGCACCTTGCAATGCGGAGAAATTACTGTTTGTGCATTTACAATATTCATTGATTTTTGCCATTGAAAAACGTCCAGAAATGATTGAAGCTACTGACTGAATGAAAGGAGCTGGCATCTCACTCTCTTTGAATCTTCTTTATCATGCTAAGAGGAGCAGGAAAAAGCAAAAAATTTCAGAATTGCACCTTGCAATGCGGAGAAATTACTGTTTGTGCATTTACAATATTCATTGATTTTTGCCATTGAAAAACGTCCAGAAATGATTGAAGCTACTGACTGAATGAAAGGAGCTGGCATCTCACTCTCTTTGAATCTTCTTTATCATGCTAAGAGGAGCAGGAAAAAGCAAAAAATTTCAGAATTGCACCTTGCAATGCGGAGAAATTACTCTTTGTGCATTTACAATATTCATTGATTTTTGCCATTGAAAAACATCATGTTATTCATATACCAGAAATGTTTGAAGCTACTGACTGAATGAAAGGAGCTGGCATCTCACTCTCTTTGAATCTTCTTTATCATGCTAAGAGGAGCAGGAAAAAGCAAAAAATTTCAGAATTGCACCTTGCAATGCGGAGAAATTACTGTTTGTGCATTTACAATATTCATTGATTTTTGCCATTGAAAAACATCATGTTATTCATATACCAGAAATGTTTGAAGCTACTGACTGAATGAAAGGAGCTGGCATCTCACTCTCTTTGAATCTTCTTTATCATGCTAAGAGGAGCAGGAAAAAGCAAAAAATTTCAGAATTGCACCTTGCAATGTGGAGAAATTACTGTTTGTGCATTTACAATATTCATTGATTTTTACCATTGAAAAACGTCCAGAAATGATTGAAGCTACTGACTGAATGAAAGTAGCTGGCATCTCACTCTCTTTGAATCTTCTTTATCATGCTAAGAGGAGCAGGAAAAAGCAAAAAATTTCAGACTTGCACCTTGCAATGCGGAGAAATTACTGTTTGTGCATTTACAATATTCATTGATTTTTGCCATTGAAAAACATCATGTTATTCATATACCAGAAATGTTTGAAGCTACTGACTGAATGAAAGGAGCTGGCATCTCACTCTCTTTGAATCTTCTTTATCATGCTAAGAGGAGCAGGAAAAAGCAAAAAATTTCAGAATTGCACCTTGCAATGCGGAGAAATTACTGTTTGTGCATTTACAATATTCATTGATTTTTGCCATTGAAAAACGTCCAGAAATGATTGAAGCTACTGACTGAATGAAAGGAGCTGGCATCTCACTCTCTTTGAATCTTCTTTATCATGCTAAGAGGAGCAGGAAAAAGCAAAAAAATTTCAGAATTGCACCTTGCAATGCGGAGAAATTACTGTTTGTGCATTTACAATATTCATTGATTTTTGCCATTGAAAAACGTCCAGAAATGATTGAAGCTACTGACTGAATGAAAGGAGCTGGCATCTCACTCTCTTTGAATCTTCTTTATCATGCTAAGAGGAGCAGGAAAAATCAAAAAATTTCAGAATTGCACCTTGCAATGCGGAGAAATTACTGTTTGTGCATTTACAATATTCAATGATTTTTGCCATTGAAAAACATGTTATTCATATACCAGAAATGTTTGAAGCTACTGACTGAATGAAAGGAGCTGGCACCTCACTCTCTTTGAATCTTCTTTATCATGCTAAGAGGAGCGGGAAAAAGCAAAAAATTTCAGAATTGCACCTTGCAATGCGGAGAAATTACTGTTTGTGCATTTACAATATTCATTGATTTTTGCCATTGAAAAACATCCAGAAATGATTGAAGGTACTGACTGAATGAAAGGAGCTGGCATCTCACTCTCTTTGAATCTTCTTTATCATGCTAAGAGGAGCAGGAAAAAGCAAAAAATTTCAGAATTGCACCTTGCAATGCGGAGAAATTACTGTTTGTGCATTTACAATATTCATTGATTTTTGCCATTGAAAAACGTCCAGAAATGATTGAAGCTACTGACTGAATGAAAGGAGCTGGCATCTCACTCTCTTTGAATCTTCTTTATCATGCTAAGAGGAGCAGGAAAAAGCCAAAAATTTCAGAATTGCACCTTGCAATGCGGAGAAATTACAGTTTGTGCATTTACAATATTCATTGATTTTTGCCATTGAAAAACATCCAGAAATGATTGAAGCTACTGACTGAATGAAAGGAGCTGGCATCTCACTCTCTTTGAATATTCTTTATCATGCTAAGAGGAGCAGGAAAAAGCAAAAAATTTCAGAATTGCACCTTGCAATGCGGAGAAATTACTGTTTGTGCATTTACAATATTCATTGATTTTTGCCATTGAAAAACATCATGTTATTCATATACCAGAAATGTTTGAAGCTACTGACTGAATGAAAGGAGCTGGCATCTCACTCTCTTTGAATCTTCTTTATCATGCTAAGAGGAGCAGGAAAAAGCAAAAAATTTCAGAATTGCACCTTGCAATGCGGAGAAATTACTGTTTGTGCATTTACAATATTCATTGATTTTTGCCATTGAAAAACATCATGTTATTCATATACCAGAAATGTTTGAAGCTACTGACTGAATGAAAGGAGCTGGCATCTCACTCTCTGAATCTTCTTTATCATGCTAAGAGGAGCAGGAAAAAGCAAAAAATTTCAGAATTGCACCTTGCAATGTGGAGAAATTACTGTTTGTGCATTTACAATATTCATTGATTTTTACCATTGAAAAACGTCCAGAAATGATTGAAGCTACTGACTGAATGAAAGTAGCTGGCATCTCACTCTCTTTGAATCTTCTTTATCATGCTAAGAGGAGCAGGAAAAAGCAAAAAATTTCAGAATTGCACCTTGCAATGCAGAGAAATTACTGTTTGTGCATTTACAATATTCATTGATTTTTGCCATTGAAAAACATCATGTTATTCATATACCAGAAATGTTTGAAGCTACTGACTGAATGAAAGGAGCTGGCATCTCACTCTCTTTGAATCTTCTTTATCATGCTAAGAGGAGCAGGAAAAAGCAAAAAATTTCAGAATTGCACCTTGCAATGTGGAGAAATTACTGTTTGTGCATTTACAATATTCATTGATTTTTACCATTGAAAAACGTCCAGAAATGATTGAAGCTACTGACTGAATGAAAGTAGCTGGCATCTCACTCTCTTTGAATCTTCTTTATCATGCTAAGAGGAGCAGGAAAAAGCAAAAAATTTCAGAATTGCACCTTGCAATGCGGAGAAATTACTGTTTGTGCATTTACAATATTCATTGATTTTTGCCATTGAAAAACATCATGTTATTCATATACCAGAAATGATTGAAGCTACTGACTGAATGAAAGGAGCTGGCATCTCACTCTCTTTGAATCTTCTTTATCATGCTAAGAGGAGCAGGAAAAAGCAAAAAATTTCAGAATTGCACCTTGCAATGCGGAGAAATTACTGTTTGTGCATTTACAATATTCATTGATTTTTGCCATTGAAAAACGTCCAGAAATGATTGAAGCTACTGACTGAATGAAAGGAACTGGCATCTCACTCTCTTTGAATCTTCTTTATCATGCTGAGGAGCAGGAAAAAGCAAAAAATTTCAGAATTGCACCTTGCAATGCGGAGAAATTACTGTTTGTGCATTTACAAAATTCATTGATTTTTGCCATTGAAAAACATCATGTTATTCATATACCAGAAATGTTTGAAGCTACTGACTGAATGAAAGGAGCTGACATCTCACTCTCTTTGAATCTTCTTTATCATGCTAAGAGGAGCAGGAAAAAGCAAAAAATTTCAGAATTGCACCTTGCAATGCGGAGAAATTACTGTTTGTGCATTTACAATATTCATTGATTTTTGCCATTGAAAAACGTCCAGAAATGATTGAAGCTACTGACTGAATGAAAGGAGCTGGCATCTCACTCTCTTTGAATCTTCTTTATCATGCTAAGAGGAGCAGGAAAAAGCAAAAAATTTCAGAATTGCACCTTGCAATGCGGAGAAATTACTGTTTGTGCATTTACAATATTCATTGATTTTTGCCATTGAAAAACGTCCAGAAATGATTGAAGCTACTGACTGAATGAAAGGAGCTGGCATCTCACTCTCTTTGAATCTTCTTTATCATGCTAAGAGGAGCAGGAAAAAGCAAAAAATTTCAGAATTGCACCTTGCAATGCGGAGAAATTACTGTTTGTGCATTTACAATATTCATTGATTTTTGCCATTGAAAAACATCATGTTATTCATATACCAGAAATGATTGAAGCTACTGACTGAATGAAAGGAGCTGGCATCTCACTCTCTTTATATCTTCTTTATCATGCTAAGAGGAGCAGGAAAAAGCAAAAAATTTCAGAATTGCACCTTGCAATGCGGAGAAATTACTGTTTGTGCATTTACAATATTCATTGATTTTTGCCATTGAAAAACGTCCAGAAATGATTGAAGCTACTGACTGAATGAAAGGAACTGGCATCTCACTCTCTTTGAATCTTCTTTATCATGCTAAGAGGAGCAGGAAAAAGCAAAAAATTTCAGAATTGCACCTTGCAATGCGGAGAAATTACTGTTTGTGCATTTACAAAATTCATTGATTTTTGCCATTGAAAAACATCATGTTATTCATATACCAGAAATGTTTGAAGCTACTGACTGAATGAAAGGAGCTGACATCTCACTCTCTTTGAATCTTCTTTATCATGCTAAGAGGAGCAGGAAAAAGCAAAAAATTTCAGAATTGCACCTTGCAATGCGGAGAAATTACTGTTTGTGCATTTACAATATTCATTGATTTTTGCCATTGAAAAACGTCCAGAAATGATTGAAGCTACTGACTGAATGAAAGGAGCTGGCATCTCACTCTCTTTGAATCTTCTTTATCATGCTAAGAGGAGCAGGAAAAAGCAAAAAATTTCAGAATTGCACCTTGCAATGCGGAGAAATTACTGTTTGTGCATTTACAATATTCATTGTTTTTTGCCATTGAAAAACATCATGTTATTCATATACCAGAAATGATTGAAGCTACTGACTGAATGAAAGGAGCTGGCATCTCACTCTCTTTGAATCTTCTTTATCATGCTAAGAGGAGCAGGAAAAAGCAAAAAATTTCAGAATTGCACCTTGCAATGCGGAGAAATTACTGTTTGTGCATTTACAATATTCATTGATTTTTGCCATTGAAAAACGTCCAGAAATGATTGAAGCTACTGACTGAATGAAAGGAGCTGGCATCTCACTCTCTTTGAATCTTCTTTATCATGCTAAGAGGAGCAGGAAAAATCAAAAAATTTCAGAATTGCACCTTGCAATGCGGAGAAATTACTGTTTGTGCATTTACAATATTCAATGATTTTTGCCATTGAAAAACATGTTATTCATATACCAGAAATGTTTGAAGCTACTGACTGAATGAAAGGAGCTGGCACCTCACTCTCTTTGAATCTTCTTTATCATGCTAAGAGGAGCGGGAAAAAGCAAAAAATTTCAGAATTGCACCTTGCAATGCGGAGAAATTACTGTTTGTGCATTTACAATATTCATTGATTTTTGCCATTGAAAAACATCCAGAAATGATTGAAGGTACTGACTGAATGAAAGGAGCTGGCATCTCACTCTCTTTGAATCTTCTTTATCATGCTAAGAGGAGCAGGAAAAAGCAAAAAATTTCAGAATTGCACCTTGCAATGCGGAGAAATTACTGTTTGTGCATTTACAATATTCATTGATTTTTGCCATTGAAAAACGTCCAGAAATGATTGAAGCTACTGACTGAATGAAAGGAGCTGGCATCTCACTCTCTTTGAATCTTCTTTATCATGCTAAGAGGAGCAGGAAAAAGCCAAAAATTTCAGAATTGCACCTTGCAATGCGGAGAAATTACAGTTTGTGCATTTACAATATTCATTCATTTTTGCCATTGAAAAACATCCAGAAATGATTGAAGCTACTGACTGAATGAAAGGAGCTGGCATCTCACTCTCTTTGAATATTCTTTATCATGCTAAGAGGAGCAGGAAAAAGCAAAAAATTTCAGAATTGCACCTTGCAATGCGGAGAAATTACTGTTTGTGCATTTACAATATTCATTGATTTTTGCCATTGAAAAACATCATGTTATTCATATACCAGAAATGTTTGAAGCTACTGACTGAATGAAAGGAGCTGGCATCTCACTCTCTTTGAATCTTCTTTATCATGCTAAGAGGAGCAGGAAAAAGCAAAAAATTTCAGAATTGCACCTTGCAATGCGGAGAAATTACTGTTTGTGCATTTACAATATTCATTGATTTTTGCCATTGAAAAACATCATGTTATTCATATACCAGAAATGTTTGAAGCTACTGACTGAATGAAAGGAGCTGGCATCTCACTCTCTGAATCTTCTTTATCATGCTAAGAGGAGCAGGAAAAAGCAAAAAATTTCAGAATTGCACCTTGCAATGTGGAGAAATTACTGTTTGTGCATTTACAATATTCATTGATTTTTACCATTGAAAAACGTCCAGAAATGATTGAAGCTACTGACTGAATGAAAGTAGCTGGCATCTCACTCTCTTTGAATCTTCTTTATCATGCTAAGAGGAGCAGGAAAAAGCAAAAAATTTCAGAATTGCACCTTGCAATGCAGAGAAATTACTGTTTGTGCATTTACAATATTCATTGATTTTTGCCATTGAAAAACATCATGTTATTCATATACCAGAAATGTTTGAAGCTACTGACTGAATGAAAGGAGCTGGCATCTCACTCTCTTTGAATCTTCTTTATCATGCTAAGAGGAGCAGGAAAAAGCAAAAAATTTCAGAATTGCACCTTGCAATGTGGAGAAATTACTGTTTGTGCATTTACAATATTCATTGATTTTTACCATTGAAAAACGTCCAGAAATGATTGAAGCTACTGACTGAATGAAAGTAGCTGGCATCTCACTCTCTTTGAATCTTCTTTATCATGCTAAGAGGAGCAGGAAAAAGCAAAAAATTTCAGAATTGCACCTTGCAATGCGGAGAAATTACTGTTTGTGCATTTACAATATTCATTGATTTTTGCCATTGAAAAACATCATGTTATTCATATACCAGAAATGATTGAAGCTACTGACTGAATGAAAGGAGCTGGCATCTCACTCTCTTTGAATCTTCTTTATCATGCTAAGAGGAGCAGGAAAAAGCAAAAAATTTCAGAATTGCACCTTGCAATGCGGAGAAATTACTGTTTGTGCATTTACAATATTCATTGATTTTTGCCATTGAAAAACGTCCAGAAATGATTGAAGCTACTGACTGAATGAAAGGAACTGGCATCTCACTCTCTTTGAATCTTCTTTATCATGCTGAGGAGCAGGAAAAAGCAAAAAATTTCAGAATTGCACCTTGCAATGCGGAGAAATTACTGTTTGTGCATTTACAAAATTCATTGATTTTTGCCATTGAAAAACATCATGTTATTCATATACCAGAAATGTTTGAAGCTACTGACTGAATGAAAGGAGCTGACATCTCACTCTCTTTGAATCTTCTTTATCATGCTAAGAGGAGCAGGAAAAAGCAAAAAATTTCAGAATTGCACCTTGCAATGCGGAGAAATTACTGTTTGTGCATTTACAATATTCATTGATTTTTGCCATTGAAAAACGTCCAGAAATGATTGAAGCTACTGACTGAATGAAAGGAGCTGGCATCTCACTCTCTTTGAATCTTCTTTATCATGCTAAGAGGAGCAGGAAAAAGCAAAAAATTTCAGAATTGCACCTTGCAATGCGGAGAAATTACTGTTTGTGCATTTACAATATTCATTGATTTTTGCCATTGAAAAACGTCCAGAAATGATTGAAGCTACTGACTGAATGAAAGGAGCTGGCATCTCACTCTCTTTGAATCTTCTTTATCATGCTAAGAGGAGCAGGAAAAAGCAAAAAATTTCAGAATTGCACCTTGCAATGCGGAGAAATTACTGTTTGTGCATTTACAATATTCATTGATTTTTGCCATTGAAAAACATCATGTTATTCATATACCAGAAATGATTGAAGCTACTGACTGAATGAAAGGAGCTGGCATCTCACTCTCTTTATATCTTCTTTATCATGCTAAGAGGAGCAGGAAAAAGCAAAAAATTTCAGAATTGCACCTTGCAATGCGGAGAAATTACTGTTTGTGCATTTACAATATTCATTGATTTTTGCCATTGAAAAACGTCCAGAAATGATTGAAGCTACTGACTGAATGAAAGGAACTGGCATCTCACTCTCTTTGAATCTTCTTTATCATGCTAAGAGGAGCAGGAAAAAGCAAAAAATTTCAGAATTGCACCTTGCAATGCGGAGAAATTACTGTTTGTGCATTTACAAAATTCATTGATTTTTGCCATTGAAAAACATCATGTTATTCATATACCAGAAATGTTTGAAGCTACTGACTGAATGAAAGGAGCTGACATCTCACTCTCTTTGAATCTTCTTTATCATGCTAAGAGGAGCAGGAAAAAGCAAAAAATTTCAGAATTGCACCTTGCAATGCGGAGAAATTACTGTTTGTGCATTTACAATATTCATTGATTTTTGCCATTGAAAAACGTCCAGAAATGATTGAAGCTACTGACTGAATGAAAGGAGCTGGCATCTCACTCTCTTTGAATCTTCTTTATCATGCTAAGAGGAGCAGGAAAAAGCAAAAAATTTCAGAATTGCACCTTGCAATGCGGAGAAATTACTGTTTGTGCATTTACAATATTCATTGTTTTTTGCCATTGAAAAACATCATGTTATTCATATACCAGAAATGATTGAAGCTACTGACTGAATGAAAGGAGCTGGCATCTCACTCTCTTTGAATCTTCTTTATCATGCTAAGAGGAGCAGGAAAAAGCAAAAAATTTCAGAATTGCACCTTGCAATGTGGAGAAATTACTGTTTGTGCATTTACAATATTCATTGATTTTTACCATTGAAAAACGTCCAGAAATGATTGAAGCTACTGACTGAATGAAAGTAGCTGGCATCTCACTCTCATTGAATCTTCTTTATCATGCTAAGAGGAGCAGGAAAAAGCAAAAAATTTCAGACTTGCACCTTGCAATGCGGAGAAATTACTGTTTGTGCATTTACAATATTCATTGATTTTTGCCATTGAAAAACATCATGTTATTCATATACCAGAAATGTTTGAAGCTACTGACTGAATGAAAGGAGCTGGCATCTCACTCTCTTTGAATCTTCTTTATCATGCTAAGAGGAGCAGGAAAAAGCAAAAAATTTCAGAATTGCACCTTGCAATGCGGAGAAATTACTGTTTGTGCATTTACAATATTCATTGATTTTTGCCATTGAAAAACGTCCAGAAATGATTGAAGCTACTGACTGAATGAAAGGAGCTGGCATCTCACTCTCTTTGAATCTTGTTTATCATGCTAAGAGGAGCAGGAAAAAGCAAAAAATTTCAGAATTGCACCTTGCAATGCGGAGAAATTACTGTTTGTGCATTTACAATATTCATTGATTTTTGCCATTGAAAAACGTCCAGAAATGATTGAAGCTACTGACTGAATGAAAGGAGCTGGCATCTCACTCTCTTTGAATCTTCTTTATCATGCTAAGAGGAGCAGGAAAAAGCAAAAAATTTCAGAATTGCACCTTGCAATGCGGAGAAATTACTGTTTGTGCATTTACAATATTCATTGATTTTTGCCATTGAAAAACATCATGTTATTCATATACCAGAAATGTTTGAAGCTACTGACTGAATGAAAGGAGCTGGCATCTCACTCTCTTTGAATCTTCTTTATCATGCTAAGAGGAGCAGGAAAAAGCAAAAAATTTCAGAATTGCACCTTGCAATGCGGAGAAATTACTGTTTGTGCATTTACAATATTCATTGATTTTTGCCATTGAAAAACATCATGTTATTCATATACCAGAAATGTTTGAAGCTACTGACTGAATGAAAGGAGCTGGCATCTCACTCTTTGAATCTTCTTTATCATGCTAAGAGGAGCAGGAAAAAGCAAAAAATTTCAGAATTGCACCTTGCAATGTGGAGAAATTACTGTTTGTGCATTTACAATATTCATTGATTTTTACCATTGAAAAACGTCCAGAAATGATTGAAGCTACTGACTGAATGAAAGTAGCTGGCATCTCACTCTCTTTGAATCTTCTTTATCATGCTAAGAGGAGCAGGAAAAAGCAAAAAATTTCAGAATTGCACCTTGCAATGCAGAGAAATTACTGTTTGTGCATTTACAATATTCATTGATTTTTGCCATTGAAAAACATCATGTTATTCATATACCAGAAATGTTTGAAGCTACTGACTGAATGAAAGGAGCTGGCATCTCACTCTCTTTGAATCTTCTTTATCATGCTAAGAGGAGCAGGAAAAAGCAAAAAATTTCAGAATTGCACCTTGCAATGTGGAGAAATTACTGTTTGTGCATTTACAATATTCATTGATTTTTACCATTGAAAAACGTCCAGAAATGATTGAAGCTACTGACTGAATGAAAGTAGCTGGCATCTCACTCTCTTTGAATCTTCTTTATCATGCTAAGAGGAGCAGGAAAAAGCAAAAAATTTCAGAATTGCACCTTGCAATGCGGAGAAATTACTGTTTGTGCATTTACAATATTCATTGATTTTTGCCATTGAAAAACATCATGTTATTCATATACCAGAAATGATTGAAGCTACTGACTGAATGAAAGGAGCTGGCATCTCACTCTCTTTGAATCTTCTTTATCATGCTAAGAGGAGCAGGAAAAAGCAAAAAATTTCAGAATTGCACCTTGCAATGCGGAGAAATTACTGTTTGTGCATTTACAATATTCATTGATTTTTGCCATTGAAAAACGTCCAGAAATGATTGAAGCTACTGACTGAATGAAAGGAACTGGCATCTCACTCTCTTTGAATCTTCTTTATCATGCTGAGGAGCAGGAAAAAGCAAAAAATTTCAGAATTGCACCTTGCAATGCGGAGAAATTACTGTTTGTGCATTTACAAAATTCATTGATTTTTGCCATTGAAAAACATCATGTTATTCATATACCAGAAATGTTTGAAGCTACTGACTGAATGAAAGGAGCTGACATCTCACTCTCTTTGAATCTTCTTTATCATGCTAAGAGGAGCAGGAAAAAGCAAAAAATTTCAGAATTGCACCTTGCAATGCGGAGAAATTACTGTTTGTGCATTTACAATATTCATTGATTTTTGCCATTGAAAAACGTCCAGAAATGATTGAAGCTACTGACTGAATGAAAGGAGCTGGCATCTCACTCTCTTTGAATCTTCTTTATCATGCTAAGAGGAGCAGGAAAAAGCAAAAAATTTCAGAATTGCACCTTGCAATGCGGAGAAATTACTGTTTGTGCATTTACAATATTCATTGATTTTTGCCATTGAAAAACGTCCAGAAATGATTGAAGCTACTGACTGAATGAAAGGAGCTGGCATCTCACTCTCTTTGAATCTTCTTTATCATGCTAAGAGGAGCAGGAAAAAGCAAAAAATTTCAGAATTGCACCTTGCAATGCGGAGAAATTACTGTTTGTGCATTTACAATATTCATTGATTTTTGCCATTGAAAATCATCATGTTATTCATATACCAGAAATGATTGAAGCTACTGACTGAATGAAAGGAGCTGGCATCTCACTCTCTTTGAATCTTCTTTATCATGCTAAGAGGAGCAGGAAAAAGCAAAAAATTTCAGAATTGCACCTTGCAATGCGGAGAAATTACTGTTTGTGCATTTACAATATTCATTGATTTTTGCCATTGAAAAACGTCCAGAAATGATTGAAGCTACTGACTGAATGAAAGGAACTGGCATCTCACTCTCTTTGAATCTTCTTTATCATGCTAAGAGGAGCAGGAAAAAGCAAAAAATTTCAGAATTGCACCTTGCAATGCGGAGAAATTACTGTTTGTGCATTTACAAAATTCATTGATTTTTGCCATTGAAAAACATCATGTTATTCATATACCAGAAATGTTTGAAGCTACTGACTGAATGAAAGGAGCTGACATCTCACTCTCTTTGAATCTTCTTTATCATGCTAAGAGGAGCAGGAAAAAGCAAAAAATTTCAGAATTGCACCTTGCAATGCGGAGAAATTACTGTTTGTGCATTTACAATATTCATTGATTTTTGCCATTGAAAAACGTCCAGAAATGATTGAAGCTACTGACTGAATGAAAGGAGCTGGCATCTCACTCTCTTTGAATCTTCTTTATCATGCTAAGAGGAGCAGGAAAAAGCAAAAAATTTCAGAATTGCACCTTGCAATGCGGAGAAATTACTGTTTGTGCATTTACAATATTCATTGATTTTTGCCATTGAAAAACATCATGTTATTCATATACCAGAAATGATTGAAGCTACTGACTGAATGAAAGGAGCTGGCATCTCACTCTCTTTGAATCTTCTTTATCATGCTAAGAGGAGCAGGAAAAAGCAAAAAATTTCAGAATTGCACCTTGCAATGTGGAGAAATTACTGTTTGTGCATTTACAATATTCATTGATTTTTACCATTGAAAAACGTCCAGAAATGATTGAAGCTACTGACTGAATGAAAGTAGCTGGCATCTCACTCTCTTTGAATCTTCTTTATCATGCTAAGAGGAGCAGGAAAAAGCAAAAAATTTCAGACTTGCACCTTGCAATGCGGAGAAATTACTGTTTGTGCATTTACAATATTCATTGATTTTTGCCATTGAAAAACATCATGTTATTCATATACCAGAAATGTTTGAAGCTACTGACTGAATGAAAGGAGCTGGCATCTCACTCTCTTTGAATCTTCTTTATCATGCTAAGAGGAGCAGGAAAAAGCAAAAAATTTCAGAATTGCACCTTGCAATGCGGAGAAATTACTGTTTGTGCATTTACAAAATTCATTGATTTTTGCCATTGAAAAACATCATGTTATTCATATACCAGAAATGTTTGAAGCTACTGACTGAATGAAAGGAGCTGACATCTCACTCTCTTTGAATCTTCTTTATCATGCTAAGAGGAGCAGGAAAAAGCAAAAAATTTCAGAATTGCACCTTGCAATGCGGAGAAATTACTGTTTGTGCATTTACAATATTCATTGATTTTTGCCATTGAAAAACGTCCAGAAATGATTGAAGCTACTGACTGAATGAAAGGAGCTGGCATCTCACTCTCTTTGAATCTTCTTTATCATGCTAAGAGGAGCAGGAAAAAGCAAAAAATTTCAGAATTGCACCTTGCAATGCGGAGAAATTACTGTTTGTGCATTTACAATATTCATTGATTTTTGCCATTGAAAAACGTCCAGAAATGATTGAAGCTACTGACTGAATGAAAGGAGCTGGCATCTCACTCTCTTTGAATCTTCTTTATCATGCTAAGAGGAGCAGGAAAAAGCAAAAAATTTCAGAATTGCACCTTGCAATGCGGAGAAATTACTGTTTGTGCATTTACAATATTCATTGATTTTTGCCATTGAAAATCATCATGTTATTCATATACCAGAAATGATTGAAGCTACTGACTGAATGAAAGGAGCTGGCATCTCACTCTCTTTGAATCTTCTTTATCATGCTAAGAGGAGCAGGAAAAAGCAAAAAATTTCAGAATTGCACCTTGCAATGCGGAGAAATTACTGTTTGTGCATTTACAATATTCATTGATTTTTGCCATTGAAAAACGTCCAGAAATGATTGAAGCTACTGACTGAATGAAAGGAACTGGCATCTCACTCTCTTTGAATCTTCTTTATCATGCTAAGAGGAGCAGGAAAAAGCAAAAAATTTCAGAATTGCACCTTGCAATGCGGAGAAATTACTGTTTGTGCATTTACAAAATTCATTGATTTTTGCCATTGAAAAACATCATGTTATTCATATACCAGAAATGTTTGAAGCTACTGACTGAATGAAAGGAGCTGACATCTCACTCTCTTTGAATCTTCTTTATCATGCTAAGAGGAGCAGGAAAAAGCAAAAAATTTCAGAATTGCACCTTGCAATGCGGAGAAATTACTGTTTGTGCATTTACAATATTCATTGATTTTTGCCATTGAAAAACGTCCAGAAATGATTGAAGCTACTGACTGAATGAAAGGAGCTGGCATCTCACTCTCTTTGAATCTTCTTTATCATGCTAAGAGGAGCAGGAAAAAGCAAAAAATTTCAGAATTGCACCTTGCAATGCGGAGAAATTACTGTTTGTGCATTTACAATATTCATTGATTTTTGCCATTGAAAAACATCATGTTATTCATATACCAGAAATGATTGAAGCTACTGACTGAATGAAAGGAGCTGGCATCTCACTCTCTTTGAATCTTCTTTATCATGCTAAGAGGAGCAGGAAAAAGCAAAAAATTTCAGAATTGCACCTTGCAATGTGGAGAAATTACTGTTTGTGCATTTACAATATTCATTGATTTTTACCATTGAAAAACGTCCAGAAATGATTGAAGCTACTGACTGAATGAAAGTAGCTGGCATCTCACTCTCTTTGAATCTTCTTTATCATGCTAAGAGGAGCAGGAAAAAGCAAAAAATTTCAGACTTGCACCTTGCAATGCGGAGAAATTACTGTTTGTGCATTTACAATATTCATTGATTTTTGCCATTGAAAAACATCATGTTATTCATATACCAGAAATGTTTGAAGCTACTGACTGAATGAAAGGAGCTGGCATCTCACTCTCTTTGAATCTTCTTTATCATGCTAAGAGGAGCAGGAAAAAGCAAAAAATTTCAGAATTGCACCTTGCAATGCGGAGAAATTACTGTTTGTGCATTTACAATATTCATTGATTTTTGCCATTGAAAAACGTCCAGAAATGATTGAAGCTACTGACTGAATGAAAGGAGCTGGCATCTCACTCTCTTTGAATCTTGTTTATCATGCTAAGAGGAGCAGGAAAAAGCAAAAAATTTCAGAATTGCACCTTGCAATGCGGAGAAATTACTGTTTGTGCATTTACAATATTCATTGATTTTTGCCATTGAAAAACGTCCAGAAATGATTGAAGCTACTGACTGAATGAAAGGAGCTGGCATCTCACTCTCTTTGAATCTTCTTTATCATGCTAAGAGGAGCAGGAAAAAGCAAAAAAATTCAGAATTGCACCTTGCAATGCGGAGAAATTACTGTTTGTGCATTTACAATATTCATTGATTTTTGCCATTGAAAAACATCATGTTATTCATATACCAGAAATGATTGAAGCTACTGACTGAATGAAAGGAGCTGGCATCTCACTCTCTTTGAATCTTCTTTATCATGCTAAGAGGAGCAGGAAAAAGCAAAAAATTTCAGAATTGCACCTTGCAATGCGGAGAAATTACTGTTTGTGCATTTACAATATTCATTGATTTTTGCCATTGAAAAACGTCCAGAAATGATTGAAGCTACTGACTGAATGAAAGGAGCTGGCATCTCACTCTCTTTGAATCTTCTTTATCATGCTAAGAGGAGCAGGAAAAAGCAAAAAATTTCAGAATTGCACCTTGCAATGCGGAGAAATTACTGTTTGTGCATTTACAATATTCATTGATTTTTGCCATTGAAAAACATCATGTTATTCATATACCAGAAATGATTGAAGCTACTGACTGAATGAAAGGAGCTGGCATCTCACTCTCTTTGAATCTTCTTTATCATGCTAAGAGGAGCAGGAAAAAGCAAAAAATTTCAGAATTGCACCTTGCAATGCGGAGAAATTACTGTTTGTGCATTTACAATATTCATTGATTTTTGCCATTGAAAAACGTCCAGAAATGATTGAAGCTACTGACTGAATGAAAGGAACTGGCATCTCACTCTCTTTGAATCTTCTTTATCATGCTAAGAGGAGCAGGAAAAAGCAAAAAATTTCAGAATTGCACCTTGCAATGCGGAGAAATTACTGTTTGTGCATTTACAAAATTCATTGATTTTTGCCATTGAAAAACATCATGTTATTCATATACCAGAAATGTTTGAAGCTACTGACTGAATGAAAGGAGCTGACATCTCACTCTCTTTGAATCTTCTTTATCATGCTAAGAGGAGCAGGAAAAAGCAAAAAATTTCAGAATTGCACCTTGCAATGCGGAGAAATTACTGTTTGTGCATTTACAATATTCATTGATTTTTGCCATTGAAAAACGTCCAGAAATGATTGAAGCTACTGACTGAATGAAAGGAGCTGGCATCTCACTCTCTTTGAATCTTCTTTATCATGCTAAGAGGAGCAGGAAAAAGCAAAAAATTTCAGAATTGCACCTTGCAATGCGGAGAAATTACTGTTTGTGCATTTACAATATTCATTGATTTTTGCCATTGAAAAACATCATGTTATTCATATACCAGAAATGATTGAAGCTACTGACTGAATGAAAGGAGCTGGCATCTCACTCTCTTTGAATCTTCTTTATCATGCTAAGAGGAGCAGGAAAAAGCAAAAAATTTCAGAATTGCACCTTGCAATGTGGAGAAATTACTGTTTGTGCATTTACAATATTCATTGATTTTTACCATTGAAAAATGTCCAGAAATGATTGAAGCTACTGACTGAATGAAAGTAGCTGGCATCTCACTCTCTTTGAATCTTCTTTATCATGCTAAGAGGAGCAGGAAAAAGCAAAAAATTTCAGACTTGCACCTTGCAATGCGGAGAAATTACTGTTTGTGCATTTACAATATTCATTGATTTTTGCCATTGAAAAACATCATGTTATTCATATACCAGAAATGTTTGAAGCTACTGACTGAATGAAAGGAGCTGGCATCTCACTCTCTTTGAATCTTCTTTATCATGCTAAGAGGAGCAGGAAAAAGCAAAAAATTTCAGAATTGCACCTTGCAATGCGGAGAAATTACTGTTTGTGCATTTACAATATTCATTGATTTTTGCCATTGAAAAACGTCCAGAAATGATTGAAGCTACTGACTGAATGAAAGGAGCTGGCATCTCACTCTCTTTGAATCTTGTTTATCATGCTAAGAGGAGCAGGAAAAAGCAAAAAATTTCAGAATTGCACCTTGCAATGCGGAGAAATTACTGTTTGTGCATTTACAATATTCATTGATTTTTGCCATTGAAAAACGTCCAGAAATGATTGAAGCTACTGACTGAATGAAAGGAGCTGGCATCTCACTCTCTTTGAATCTTCTTTATCATGCTAAGAGGAGCAGGAAAAAGCAAAAAAATTCAGAATTGCACCTTGCAATGCGGAGAAATTACTGTTTGTGCATTTACAATATTCATTGATTTTTGCCATTGAAAAACATCATGTTATTCATATACCAGAAATGATTGAAGCTACTGACTGAATGAAAGGAGCTGGCATCTCACTCTCTTTGAATCTTCTTTATCATGCTAAGAGGAGCAGGAAAAAGCAAAAAATTTCAGAATTGCACCTTGCAATGCGGAGAAATTACTGTTTGTGCATTTACAATATTCATTGATTTTTGCCATTGAAAAACGTCCAGAAATGATTGAAGCTACTGACTGAATGAAAGGAACTGGCATCTCACTCTCTTTGAATCTTCTTTATCATGCTAAGAGGAGCAGGAAAAAGCAAAAAATTTCAGAATTGCACCTTGCAATGCGGAGAAATTACTGTTTGTGCATTTACAAAATTCATTGATTTTTGCCATTGAAAAACATCATGTTATTCATATACCAGAAATGTTTGAAGCTACTGACTGAATGAAAGGAGCTGACATCTCACTCTCTTTGAATCTTCTTTATCATGCTAAGAGGAGCAGGAAAAAGCAAAAAATTTCAGAATTGCACCTTGCAATGCGGAGAAATTACTGTTTGTGCATTTACAATATTCATTGATTTTTGCCATTGAAAAACGTCCAGAAATGATTGAAGCTACTGACTGAATGAAAGGAGCTGGCATCTCACTCTCTTTGAATCTTCTTTATCATGCTAAGAGGAGCAGGAAAAAGCAAAAAATTTCAGAATTGCACCTTGCAATGCGGAGAAATTACTGTTTGTGCATTTACAATATTCATTGATTTTTGCCATTGAAAAACATCATGTTATTCATATACCAGAAATGTTTGAAGCTACTGACTGAATGAAAGGAGCTGGCATCTCACTCTCTTTGAATCTTCTTTATCATGCTAAGAGGAGCAGGAAAAAGCAAAAAATTTCAGAATTGCACCTTGCAATGCGGAGAAATTACTGTTTGTGCATTTACAATATTCATTGATTTTTGCCATTGAAAAACGTCCAGAAATGATTGAAGTTACTGACTGAATGAAAGGAGCTGGCATCTCACTCTCTTTGAATCTTCTTTATCATGCTAAGAGGAGCAGGAAAAAGCAAAAAATTTCAGAATTGCACCTTGCAATGCGGAGAAATTACTGTTTGTGCATTTACAATATTCATTGATTTTTGCCATTGAAAAACGTCCAGAAATGATTGAAGCTACTGACTGAATGAAAGGAGCTGGCATCTCACTCTCTTTGAATCTTCTTTATCATGCTAAGAGGAGCAGGAAAAAGCAAAAAATTTCAGAATTGCAACTTGCAATGCGGAGAAATTACTGTTTGTGCATTTACAATATTCATTGATTTTTGCCATTGAAAAACATCATGTTATTCATATACCAGAAATGATTGAAGCTACTGACTGAATGAAAGGAGCTGGCATCTCACTCTCTTTGAATCTTCTTTATCATGCTAAGAGGAGCAGGAAAAAGCAAAAAATTTCAGAATTGCACCTTGCAATGCGGAGAAATTACTGTTTGTGCATTTACAATATTCATTGATTTTTGCCATTGAAAAACGTCCAGAAATGATTGAAGCTACTGACTGAATGAAAGGAGCTGGCATCTCACTCTCTTTGAATCTTCTTTATCATGCTAAGAGGAGCAGGAAAAAGCAAAAAATTTCAGAATTGCACCTTGCAATGCGGAGAAATTACTGTTTGTGCTTTTACAATATTCATTGATTTTTGCCATTGAAAAACATCATATTATTCATATACCAGAAATGTTTGAAGCTACTGACTGAATGAAAGGAGCTGGCATCTCACTCTCTTTGAATCTTCTTTATCATGCTAAGAGGAGCAGGAAAAAGCAAAAAATTTCAGAATTGCACCTTGCAATGCGGAGAAATTACTGTTTGTGCATTTACAATATTCATTGATTTTTGCCATTGAAAAACGTCCAGAAATGATTGAAGCTACTGACTGAATGAAAGGAGCTGGCATCTCACTCTCTTTGAATCTTCTTTATCATGCTAAGAGGAGCAGGAAAAAGCAAAAAATTTCAGAATTGCACCTTGCAATGCGGAGAAATTACTGTTTGTGCATTTACAATATTCATTAATTTTTGCCATTGAAAAACGTCCAGAAATGATTGAAGCTACTGACTGAATGAAAGGAGCTGGCATCTCACTCTCTTTGAATCTTCTTTATCATGCTAAGAGGAGCAGGAAAAAGCAAAAAATTTCAGAATTGCACCTTGCAATGCGGAGAAATTACTGTTTGTGCATTTACAATATTCATTGATTTTTGCCATTGAAAAACATCATGTTATTCATATACCAGAAATGATTGAAGCTACTGACTGAATGAAAGGAGCTGGCATCTTACTCTCTTTGAATCTTCTTTGTCATGCTAAGAGGAGCAGGAAAAAGCAAAAAATTTCAGAATTGCACCTTGCAATGCGGAGAAATTACTGTTTGTGCATTTACAATATTCATTGATTTTTGCCATTGAAAAACGTCCAGAAATGATTGAAGCTACTGACTGAATGAAAGGAGCTGGCATCTCACTCTCTTTGAATCTTCTTTATCATGCTAAGAGGAGCAGGAAAAAGCAAAAAATTTCAGAATTGCACCTTGCAATGCGGAGAAATTACTGTTTGTGCATTTACAATATTCATTGATTTTTGCCATTGAAAAACGTCCAGAAATGATTGAAGCTACTGACTGAATGAAAGGAGCTGGCATCTCACTCTCTTTGAATCTTCTTTATCATGCTAAGAGGAGCAGGAAAAAGCAAAAAATTTCAGAATTGCACCTTGCAATGCGGAGAAATTACTGTTTGTGCATTTACAATATTCATTGATTTTTGCCATTGAAAAACATCATGTTATTCATATACCAGAAATGTTTGTAGCTACTGACTGAATGAAAGGAGCTGGCATCTCACTCTCTTTGAATCTTCTTTATCATGCTAAGAGGAGCAGGAAAAAGCAAAAAATTTCAGAATTGCACCTTGCAATGCGGAGAAATTACTGTTTGTGCATTTACAATATTCATTGATTTTTGCCATTGAAAAACGTCCAGAAATGATTGAAGCTACTGACTGAATGAAAGGAGCTGGCATCTCACTCTCTTTGAATCTTCTTTATCATGCTAAGAGGAGCAGGAAAAAGCAAAAAATTTCAGAATTTCACCTTGCAATGCGGAGAAATTACTGTTTGTGCATTTACAATATTCATTGATTTTTGCCGTTGAAAAACGTCCAGAAATGATTGAAGCTACTGACTGAATGAAAGGAGCTGGCATCTCACTCTCTTTGAATCTTCTTTATCATGCTAAGAGGAGCAGGAAAAAGCAAAAAATTTCAGAATTGCACCTTGCAATGCGGAGAAATTACTCTTTGTGCATTTACAATATTCATTGATTTTTGCCATTGAAAAACATCATGTTATTCATGTACCAGAAATGTTTGAAGCTACTGACTGAATGAAAGGAGCTGGCATCTCACTCTCTTTGAATCTTCTTTATCATGCTAAGAGGAGCAGGAAAAAGCAAAAAATTTCAGAATTGCACCTTGCAATGCGGAGAAATTACTGTTTGTGCATTTACAACATTCATTGATTTTTGCCATTGAAAAACGTCCAGAAATGATTGAAGCTACTGACTGAATGAAAGGAGCTGGCATCTCACTCTCTTTGAATCTTCTTTATCATGCTAAGAGGAGCAGGAAAAAGCAAAAAATTTCAGAATTGCACCTTGCAATGCGGAGAAATTACTGTTTGTGCATTTACAATATTCATTGATTTTTGCCATTGAAAAACATCATGTTATTCATATACCAGAAATGTTTGTAGCTACTGACTGAATGAAAGGAGCTGGCATCTCACTCTCTTTGAATCTTCTTTATCATGCTAAGAGGAGCAGGAAAAAGCAAAAAATTTCAGAATTGCACCTTGCAATGCGGAGAAATTACTGTTTGTGCATTTACAATATTCATTGATTTTTGCCATTGAAAAACGTCCAGAAATGATTGAAGCTACTGACTGAATGAAAGGAGCTGGCATCTCACTCTCTTTGAATCTTCTTTATCATGCTAAGAGGAGCAGGAAAAAGCAAAAAATTTCAGAATTGCACCTTGCAATGCGGAGAAATTACTGTTTGTGCATTTACAATATTCATTGATTTTTGCCATTGAAAAACGTCCAGAAATGATTGAAGCTACTGACTGAATGAAAGGAGCTGGCATCTCACTCTCTTTGAATCTTCTTTATCATGCTAAGAGGAGCAGGAAAAAGCAAAAAATTTCAGAATTGCACCTTGCAATGCGGAGAAATTACTGTTTGTGCATTTACAAAATTAATTGATTTTTGCCATTGAAAAACATCATGTTATTCATATACCAGAAATGTTTGAAGCTACTGACTGAATGAAAGGAGCTGACATCTCACTCTCTTTGAATCTTCTTTATCATGCTAAGAGGAGCAGGAAAAAGCAAAAAATTTCAGAATTGCACCTTGCAATGCGGAGAAATTACTGTTTGTGCATTTACAATATTCATTGATTTTTGCCATTGAAAAACGTCCAGAAATGATTGAAGCTACTGACTGAATGAAAGGAGCTGGCATCTCACTCTCTTTGAATCTTCTTTATCATGCTAAGAGGAGCAGGAAAAAGCAAAAAATTTCAGAATTGCACCTTGCAATGCGGAGAAATTACTGTTTTTGCATTTACAATATTCATTGATTTTTGCCATTGAAAAACATCATGTTATTCATATACCAGAAATGATTGAAGCTACTGACTGAATGAAAGGAGCTGGCATCTCACTCTCTTTGAATCTTCTTTATCATGCTAAGAGGAGCAGGAAAAAGCAAAAAATTTCAGAATTGCACCTTGCAATGCGGAGAAATTACTGTTTGTGCATTTACAATATTCATTGATTTTTGCCATTGAAAAACGTCCAGAAATGATTGAAGCTACTGACTGAATGAAAGGAACTGGCATCTCACTCTCTTTGAATCTTCTTTATCATGCTAAGAGGAGCAGGAAAAAGCAAAAAATTTCAGAATTGCACCTTGCAATGCGGAGAAATTACTGTTTGTGCATTTACAAAATTCATTGATTTTTGCCATTGAAAAACGTCCAGAAATGATTGAAGCTACTGACTGAATGAAAGGAGCTGGCATCTCACTCTCTTTGAATCTTCTTTATCATGCTAAGAGGAGCAGGAAAAAGCAAAAAATTTCAGAATTGCACCTTGCAATGCCGAGAAATTACTGTTTGTGCATTTACAATATTCATTGATTTTTGCCATTGAAAAACATCATGTTATTCATATACCAGAAATGATTGAAGCTACTGACTGAATGAAAGGAGCTGGCATCTCACTCTCTTTGAATCTTCTTTATCATGCTAAGAGGAGCAGGAAAAAGCAAAAAATTTCAGAATTGCACCTTGCAATGCGGAGAAATTACTGTTTGTGCATTTACAATATTCATTGATTTTTGCCATTGAAAAACGTCCAGAAATGATTGAAGCTACTGACTGAATGAAAGGAACTGGCATCTCACTCTCTTTGAATCTTCTTTATCATGCTAAGAGGAGCAGGAAAAAGCAAAAAATTTCAGAATTGCACCTTGCAATGCGGAGAAATTACTGTTTGTGCATTTACAAAATTCATTGATTTTTGCCATTGAAAAACATCATGTTATTCATATACCAGAAATGTTTGAAGCTACTGACTGAATGAAAGGAGCTGACATCTCACTCTCTTTGAATCTTCTTTATCATGCTAAGAGGAGCAGGAAAAAGCAAAAAATTTCAGAATTGCACCTTGCAATGCGGAGAAATTACTGTTTGTGCATTTACAATATTCATTGATTTTTGCCATTGAAAAACGTCCAGAAATGATTGAAGCTACTGACTGAATGAAAGGAGCTGGCATCTCACTCTCTTTGAATCTTCTTTATCATGCTAAGAGGAGCAGGAAAAAGCAAAAAATTTCAGAATTGCACCTTGCAATGCGGAGAAATTACTGTTTGTGCATTTACAATATTCATTGATTTTTGCCATTGAAAAACATCATGTTATTCATATACCAGAAATGATTGAAGCTACTGACTGAATGAAAGGAGCTGGCATCTCACTCTCTTTGAATCTTGTTTATCATGCTAAGAGGAGCAGAAAAAAGCAAAAAATTTCAGAATTGCACCTTGCAATGCGGAGAAATTACTGTTTGTGCATTTACAATATTCATTGATTTTTGCCATTGAAAAACGTCCAGAAATGATTGAAGCTACTGACTGAATGAAAGGAGCTGGCATCTCACTCTCTTTGAATCTTCTTTATCATGCTAAGAGGAGCAGGAAAAAGCAAAAAAATTCAGAATTGCACCTTGCAATGCGGAGAAATTACTGTTTGTGCATTTACAATATTCATTGATTTTTGCCATTGAAAAACATCATGTTATTCATATACCAGAAATGATTGAAGCTACTGACTGAATGAAAGGAGCTGGCATCTCACTCTCTTTGAATCTTCTTTATCATGCTAAGAGGAGCAGGAAAAAGCAAAAAATTTCAGAATTGCACCTTGCAATGCGGAGAAATTACTGTTTGTGCATTTACAATATTCATTGATTTTTGCCATTGAAAAACGTCCAGAAATGATTGAAGCTACTGACTGAATGAAAGGAACTGGCATCTCACTCTCTTTGAATCTTCTTTATCATGCTAAGAGGAGCAGGAAAAAGCAAAAAATTTCAGAATTGCACCTTGCAATGCGGAGAAATTACTGTTTGTGCATTTACAAAATTCATTGATTTTTGCCATTGAAAAACATCATGTTATTCATATACCAGAAATGTTTGAAGCTACTGACTGAATGAAAGGAGCTGACATCTCACTCTCTTTGAATCTTCTTTATCATGCTAAGAGGAGCAGGAAAAAGCAAAAAATTTCAGAATTGCACCTTGCAATGCGGAGAAATTACTGTTTGTGCATTTACAATATTCATTGATTTTTGCCATTGAAAAACGTCCAGAAATGATTGAAGCTACTGACTGAATGAAAGGAGCTGGCATCTCACTCTCTTTGAATCTTCTTTATCATGCTAAGAGGAGCAGGAAAAAGCAAAAAATTTCAGAATTGCACCTTGCAATGCGGAGAAATTACTGTTTGTGCATTTACAATATTCATTGATTTTTGCCATTGAAAAACATCATGTTATTCATAAACCAGAAATGTTTGAAGCTACTGACTGAATGAAAGGAGCTGGCATCTCACTCTCTTTGAATCTTCTTTATCATGCTAAGAGGAGCAGGAAAAAGCAAAAAATTTCAGAATTGCACCTTGCAATGCGGAGAAATTACTGTTTGTGCATTTACAATATTCATTGATTTTTGCCATTGAAAAACATCATGTTATTCATATACCAGAAATGATTGAAGCTACTGACTGAATGAAAGGAGCTGGCATCTCACTCTCTTTGAATCTTCTTTATCATGCTAAGAGGAGCAGGAAAAAGCAAAAAATTTCAGAATTGCACCTTGCAATGCGGAGAAATTACTGTTTGTGCATTTACAATATTCATTGATTTTTGCCATTGAAAAACGTCCAGAAATGATTGAAGCTACTGACTGAATGAAAGGAGCTGGCATCTCACTCTCTTTGAATCTTCTTTATCATGCTAAGAGGAGCAGGAAAAAGCAAAAAATTTCAGAATTGCACCTTGCAATGCGGAGAAATTACTGTTTGTGCATTTACAATATTCATTGATTTTTGCCATTGAAAAACATCATGTTATTCATATACCAGAAATGTTTGAAGCTACTGACTGAATGAAAGGAGCTGGCATCTCACTCTCTTTGAATCTTCTTTATCATGCTAAGAGGAGCAGGAAAAAGCAAAAAATTTCAGAATTGCACCTTGCAATGCGGAGAAATTACTGTTTGTGCATTTACAATATTCATTGATTTTTGCCATTGAAAAACGTCCAGAAATAATTGAAGCTACTGACTGAATGAAAGGAGCTGGCATCTCACTCTCTTTGAATCTTCTTTATCATGCTAAGAGGAGCAGGAAAAAGCAAAAAATTTCACAATTGCACCTTGCAATGCGGAGAAATTACTGTTTGTACATTTACAATATTCATTGATTTTTGCCATTGAAAAACATCATGTTATTCATATACCAGAAATGATTGAAGCTACTGACTGAATGAAAGGAGCTGGCATCTCGCTCTCTTTGAATCTTCTTTATCATGCTAAGAGGAGCAGGAAAAAGCAAAAAATTTCAGAATTGCACCTTGCAATGCGGAGAAATTACTGTTTGTGCATTTACAATATTCATTGATTTTTGCCATTGAAAAACGTCCAGAAATGATTGAAGCTACTGACTGAATGAAAGGAGCTGGCATCTCACTCTCTTTGAATCTTCTTTATCATGCTAAGAGGAGCAGGAAAAAGCAAAAAATTTCAGAATTGCACCTTGCAATGTGGAGAAATTACTGTTTGTGCATTTACAATATTCATTGATTTTTGCCATTGAAAAACATCATGTTATTCATATACCAGAAATGATTGAAGCTACTGACTGAATGAAAGGAGCTGGCATCTCACTCTCTTTGAATCTTCTTTATCATGCTAAGAGGAGCAGGAAAAAGCAAAAAATTTCAGAATTGCACCTTGCAATGCGGAGAAATTACTGTTTGTGCATTTACAATATTCATTGATTTTTGCCATTGAAAAACGTCCAGAAATGATTGAAGCTACTGACTGAATGAAAGGAGCTGGCATCTCACTCTCTTTGAATCTTCTTTATCATGCTAAGAGGAGCAGGAAAAAGCAAAAAATTTCAGAATTGCACCTTGCAATGCGGAGAAATTACTGTTTGTGCTTTTACAATATTCATTGATTTTTGCCATTGAAAAACATCATGTTATTCATATACCAGAAATGTTTGAAGCTACTGACTGAATGAAAGGAGCTGGCATCTAACTCTCTTTGAATCTTCTTTATCATGCTAAGAGGAGCAGGAAAAAGCAAAAAATTTCAGAATTGCACCTTGCAATGCGGAGAAATTACTGTTTGTGCATTTACAATATTCATTGATTTTTGCCATTGAAAAACGTCCAGAAATGATTGAAGCTACTGACTGAATGAAAGGAGCTGGCATCTCACTCTCTTTGAATCTTCTTTATCATGCTAAGAGGAGCAGGAAAAAGCAAAAAATTTCAGAATTGCACCTTGCAATGCGGAGAAATTACTGTTTGTGCATTTACAATATTCATTGATTTTTGCCATTGAAAAACATCATGTTATTCATATACCAGAAATGTTTGAAGCTACTGACTGAATGAAAGGAGCTGGCATCTCACTCTCTTTGAATCTTCTTTATCATGCTAAGAGGAGCAGGAAAAAGCAAAAAATTTCAGAATTGCACCTTGCAATGCGGAGAAATTACTGTTTGTGCATTTACAATATTCATTGATTTTTGCCATTGAAAAACGTCCAGAAATAATTGAAGCTACTGACTGAATGAAAGGAGCTGGCATCTCACTCTCTTTGAATCTTCTTTATCATGCTAAGAGGAGCAGGAAAAAGCAAAAAATTTCACAATTGCACCTTGCAATGCGGAGAAATTACTGTTTGTACATTTACAATATTCATTGATTTTTGCCATTGAAAAACATCATGTTATTCATATACCAGAAATGATTGAAGCTACTGACTGAATGAAAGGAGCTGGCATCTCGCTCTCTTTGAATCTTCTTTATCATGCTAAGAGGAGCAGGAAAAAGCAAAAAATTTCAGAATTGCACCTTGCAATGCGGAGAAATTACTGTTTGTGCATTTACAATATTCATTGATTTTTGCCATTGAAAAACGTCCAGAAATGATTGAAGCTACTGACTGAATGAAAGGAGCTGGCATCTCACTCTCTTTGAATCTTCTTTATCATGCTAAGAGGAGCAGGAAAAAGCAAAAAATTTCAGAATTGCACCTTGCAATGTGGAGAAATTACTGTTTGTGCATTTACAATATTCATTGATTTTTGCCATTGAAAAACATCATGTTATTCATATACCAGAAATGATTGAAGCTACTGACTGAATGAAAGGAGCTGGCATCTCACTCTCTTTGAATCTTCTTTATCATGCTAAGAGGAGCAGGAAAAAGCAAAAAATTTCAGAATTGCACCTTGCAATGCGGAGAAATTACTGTTTGTGCATTTACAATATTCATTGATTTTTGCCATTGAAAAACGTCCAGAAATGATTGAAGCTACTGACTGAATGAAAGGAGCTGGCATCTCACTCTCTTTGAATCTTCTTTATCATGCTAAGAGGAGCAGGAAAAAGCAAAAAATTTCAGAATTGCACCTTGCAATGCGGAGAAATTACTGTTTGTGCTTTTACAATATTCATTGATTTTTGCCATTGAAAAACATCATGTTATTCATATACCAGAAATGTTTGAAGCTACTGACTGAATGAAAGGAGCTGGCATCTAACTCTCTTTGAATCTTCTTTATCATGCTAAGAGGAGCAGGAAAAAGCAAAAAATTTCAGAATTGCACCTTGCAATGCGGAGAAATTACTGTTTGTGCATTTACAATATTCATTGATTTTTGCCATTGAAAAAGGTCCAGAAATGATTGAAGCTACTGACTGAATGAAAGGAACTGGCATCTCACTCTCTTTGAATCTTCTTTATCATGCTAAGAGGAGCAGGAAAAAGCAAAAAATTTCAGAATTGCACCTTGCAATGCGGAGAAATTACTGTTTGTGCATTTACAATATTCATTGATTTTTGCCATTGAAAAACATCATGTTATTCATATACCAGAAATGTTTGAAGCTACTGACTGAATGAAAGGAGCTGGCATCTCACTCTCTTTGAATCTTCTTTATCATGCTAAGAGGAGCAGGAAAAAGCAAAAAATTTCAGAATTGCAACTTGCAATGCGGAGAAATTACTGTTTGTGCATTTACAATATTCATTGATTTTTGCCATTGAAAAACATCATGTTATTCATATACCAGAAATGATTGAAGCTACTGACTGAATGAAAGGAGCTGGCATCTCACTCTCTTTGAATCTTCTTTATCATGCTAAGAGGAGCAGGAAAAAGCAAAAAATTTCAGAATTGCACCTTGCAATGCGGAGAAATTACTGTTTGTGCATTTACAATATTCATTGATTTTTGCCATTGAAAAACGTCAAGAAATGATTGAAGCTACTGACTGAATGAAAGGAGCTGGCATCTCACTCTCTTTGAATCTTCTTTATCATGCTAAGAGGAGCAGGAAAAAGCAAAAAATTTCAGAATTGCACCTTGCAATGCGGAGAAATTACTGTTTGTGCTTCTACAATATTCATTGATTTTTGCCATTGAAAAACATCATGTTATTCATATACAAGAAATGTTTGAAGCTACTGACTGAATGAAAGGAGCTGGCATCTCACTCTCTTTGAATCTTCTTTATCATGCTAAGAGGAGCAGGAAAAAGCAAAAAATTTCAGAATTGCACCGTGCAATGCGGAGAAATTACTGTTTGTGCATTTACAATATTCATAGATTTTTGCCATTGAAAAACGTCCAGAAATGATTGAAGCTACTGACTGAATGAAAGGAGCTGGCATCTCACTCTCTTTGAATCTTCTTTATCATGCTAAGAGGAGCAGGAAAAAGCAAAAAATTTCAGAATTGCACCTTGCAATGCGGAGAAATTACTGTTTGTGCATTTACAATATTCATTGATTTTTGCCATTGAAAAACGTCCAGAAATGATTGAAGCTACTGACTGAATGAAAGGAGCTGGCATCTCACTCTCTTTGAATCTTCTTTATCATGCTAAGAGGAGCAGGAAAAAGCAAAAAAATTCAGAATTGCACCTTGCAATGCGGAGAAATTACTGTTTGTGCATTTACAATATTCATTGATTTTTGCCATTGAAAAACATCATGTTATTCATATACCAGAAATGATTGAAGCTACTGACTGAATGAAAGGAGCTGGCATCTCACTCTCTTTGAATCTTCTTTATCATGCTAAGAGGAGCAGGAAAAAGCAAAAAATTTCAGAATTGCACCTTGCAATGCGGAGAAATTACTGTTTGTGCATTTACAATATTCATTGATTTTTGCCATTGAAAAACGTCCAGAAATGATTGAAGCTACTGACTGAATGAAAGGAACTGGCATCTCACTCTCTTTGAATCTTCTTTATCATGCTAAGAGGAGCAGGAAAAAGCAAAAAATTTCAGAATTGCACCTTGCAATGCGGAGAAATTACTGTTTGTGCATTTACAAAATTCATTGATTTTTGCCATTGAAAAACATCATGTTATTCATATACCAGAAATGTTTGAAGCTACTGACTGAATGAAAGGAGCTGACATCTCACTCTCTTTGAATCTTCTTTATCATGCTAAGAGGAGCAGGAAAAAGCAAAAAATTTCAGAATTGCACCTTGCAATGCGGAGAAATTACTGTTTGTGCATTTACAATATTCATTGATTTTTGCCATTGAAAAACGTCCAGAAATGATTGAAGCTACTGACTGAATGAAAGGAGCTGGCATCTCACTCTCTTTGAATCTTCTTTATCATGCTAAGAGGAGCAGGAAAAAGCAAAAAATTTCAGAATTGCACCTTGCAATGCGGAGAAATTACTGTTTGTGCATTTACAATATTCATTGATTTTTGCCATTGAAAAACATCATGTTATTCATAAACCAGAAATGTTTGAAGCTACTGACTGAATGAAAGGAGCTGGCATCTCACTCTCTTTGAATCTTCTTTATCATGCTAAGAGGAGCAGGAAAAAGCAAAAAATTTCAGAATTGCACCTTGCAATGCGGAGAAATTACTGTTTGTGCATTTACAATATTCATTGATTTTTGCCATTGAAAAACATCATGTTATTCATATACCAGAAATGATTGAAGCTACTGACTGAATGAAAGGAGCTGGCATCTCACTCTCTTTGAATCTTCTTTATCATGCTAAGAGGAGCAGGAAAAAGCAAAAAATTTCAGAATTGCACCTTGCAATGCGGAGAAATTACTGTTTGTGCATTTACAATATTCATTGATTTTTGCCATTGAAAAACGTCCAGAAATGATTGAAGCTACTGACTGAATGAAAGGAGCTGGCATCTCACTCTCTTTGAATCTTCTTTATCATGCTAAGAGGAGCAGGAAAAAGCAAAAAATTTCAGAATTGCACCTTGCAATGCGGAGAAATTACTGTTTGTGCATTTACAATATTCATTGATTTTTGCCATTGAAAAACATCATGTTATTCATATACCAGAAATGTTTGAAGCTACTGACTGAATGAAAGGAGCTGGCATCTCACTCTCTTTGAATCTTCTTTATCATGCTAAGAGGAGCAGGAAAAAGCAAAAAATTTCAGAATTGCACCTTGCAATGCGGAGAAATTACTGTTTGTGCATTTACAATATTCATTGATTTTTGCCATTGAAAAACGTCCAGAAATAATTGAAGCTACTGACTGAATGAAAGGAGCTGGCATCTCACTCTCTTTGAATCTTCTTTATCATGCTAAGAGGAGCAGGAAAAAGCAAAAAATTTCACAATTGCACCTTGCAATGCGGAGAAATTACTGTTTGTACATTTACAATATTCATTGATTTTTGCCATTGAAAAACATCATGTTATTCATATACCAGAAATGATTGAAGCTACTGACTGAATGAAAGGAGCTGGCATCTCGCTCTCTTTGAATCTTCTTTATCATGCTAAGAGGAGCAGGAAAAAGCAAAAAATTTCAGAATTGCACCTTGCAATGCGGAGAAATTACTGTTTGTGCATTTACAATATTCATTGATTTTTGCCATTGAAAAACGTCCAGAAATGATTGAAGCTACTGACTGAATGAAAGGAGCTGGCATCTCACTCTCTTTGAATCTTCTTTATCATGCTAAGAGGAGCAGGAAAAAGCAAAAAATTTCAGAATTGCACCTTGCAATGTGGAGAAATTACTGTTTGTGCATTTACAATATTCATTGATTTTTGCCATTGAAAAACATCATGTTATTCATATACCAGAAATGATTGAAGCTACTGACTGAATGAAAGGAGCTGGCATCTCACTCTCTTTGAATCTTCTTTATCATGCTAAGAGGAGCAGGAAAAAGCAAAAAATTTCAGAATTGCACCTTGCAATGCGGAGAAATTACTGTTTGTGCATTTACAATATTCATTGATTTTTGCCATTGAAAAACGTCCAGAAATGATTGAAGCTACTGACTGAATGAAAGGAGCTGGCATCTCACTCTCTTTGAATCTTCTTTATCATGCTAAGAGGAGCAGGAAAAAGCAAAAAATTTCAGAATTGCACCTTGCAATGCGGAGAAATTACTGTTTGTGCTTTTACAATATTCATTGATTTTTGCCATTGAAAAACATCATGTTATTCATATACCAGAAATGTTTGAAGCTACTGACTGAATGAAAGGAGCTGGCATCTAACTCTCTTTGAATCTTCTTTATCATGCTAAGAGGAGCAGGAAAAAGCAAAAAATTTCAGAATTGCACCTTGCAATGCGGAGAAATTACTGTTTGTGCATTTACAATATTCATTGATTTTTGCCATTGAAAAACGTCCAGAAATGATTGAAGCTACTGACTGAATGAAAGGAGCTGGCATCTCACTCTCTTTGAATCTTCTTTATCATGCTAAGAGGAGCAGGAAAAAGCAAAAAATTTCAGAATTGCACCTTGCAATGCGGAGAAATTACTGTTTGTGCATTTACAATATTCATTGATTTTTGCCATTGAAAAACATCATGTTATTCATATACCAGAAATGTTTGAAGCTACTGACTGAATGAAAGGAGCTGGCATCTCACTCTCTTTGAATCTTCTTTATCATGCTAAGAGGAGCAGGAAAAAGCAAAAAATTTCAGAATTGCACCTTGCAATGCGGAGAAATTACTGTTTGTGCATTTACAATATTCATTGATTTTTGCCATTGAAAAACGTCCAGAAATAATTGAAGCTACTGACTGAATGAAAGGAGCTGGCATCTCACTCTCTTTGAATCTTCTTTATCATGCTAAGAGGAGCAGGAAAAAGCAAAAAATTTCACAATTGCACCTTGCAATGCGGAGAAATTACTGTTTGTACATTTACAATATTCATTGATTTTTGCCATTGAAAAACATCATGTTATTCATATACCAGAAATGATTGAAGCTACTGACTGAATGAAAGGAGCTGGCATCTCGCTCTCTTTGAATCTTCTTTATCATGCTAAGAGGAGCAGGAAAAAGCAAAAAATTTCAGAATTGCACCTTGCAATGCGGAGAAATTACTGTTTGTGCATTTACAATATTCATTGATTTTTGCCATTGAAAAACGTCCAGAAATGATTGAAGCTACTGACTGAATGAAAGGAGCTGGCATCTCACTCTCTTTGAATCTTCTTTATCATGCTAAGAGGAGCAGGAAAAAGCAAAAAATTTCAGAATTGCACCTTGCAATGTGGAGAAATTACTGTTTGTGCATTTACAATATTCATTGATTTTTGCCATTGAAAAACATCATGTTATTCATATACCAGAAATGATTGAAGCTACTGACTGAATGAAAGGAGCTGGCATCTCACTCTCTTTGAATCTTCTTTATCATGCTAAGAGGAGCAGGAAAAAGCAAAAAATTTCAGAATTGCACCTTGCAATGCGGAGAAATTACTGTTTGTGCATTTACAATATTCATTGATTTTTGCCATTGAAAAACGTCCAGAAATGATTGAAGCTACTGACTGAATGAAAGGAGCTGGCATCTCACTCTCTTTGAATCTTCTTTATCATGCTAAGAGGAGCAGGAAAAAGCAAAAAATTTCAGAATTGCACCTTGCAATGCGGAGAAATTACTGTTTGTGCTTTTACAATATTCATTGATTTTTGCCATTGAAAAACATCATGTTATTCATATACCAGAAATGTTTGAAGCTACTGACTGAATGAAAGGAGCTGGCATCTAACTCTCTTTGAATCTTCTTTATCATGCTAAGAGGAGCAGGAAAAAGCAAAAAATTTCAGAATTGCACCTTGCAATGCGGAGAAATTACTGTTTGTGCATTTACAATATTCATTGATTTTTGCCATTGAAAAAGGTCCAGAAATGATTGAAGCTACTGACTGAATGAAAGGAACTGGCATCTCACTCTCTTTGAATCTTCTTTATCATGCTAAGAGGAGCAGGAAAAAGCAAAAAATTTCAGAATTGCACCTTGCAATGCGGAGAAATTACTGTTTGTGCATTTACAATATTCATTGATTTTTGCCATTGAAAAACATCATGTTATTCATATACCAGAAATGTTTGAAGCTACTGACTGAATGAAAGGAGCTGGCATCTCACTCTCTTTGAATCTTCTTTATCATGCTAAGAGGAGCAGGAAAAAGCAAAAAATTTCAGAATTGCAACTTGCAATGCGGAGAAATTACTGTTTGTGCATTTACAATATTCATTGATTTTTGCCATTGAAAAACATCATGTTATTCATATACCAGAAATGATTGAAGCTACTGACTGAATGAAAGGAGCTGGCATCTCACTCTCTTTGAATCTTCTTTATCATGCTAAGAGGAGCAGGAAAAAGCAAAAAATTTCAGAATTGCACCTTGCAATGCGGAGAAATTACTGTTTGTGCATTTACAATATTCATTGATTTTTGCCATTGAAAAACGTCAAGAAATGATTGAAGCTACTGACTGAATGAAAGGAGCTGGCATCTCACTCTCTTTGAATCTTCTTTATCATGCTAAGAGGAGCAGGAAAAAGCAAAAAATTTCAGAATTGCACCTTGCAATGCGGAGAAATTACTGTTTGTGCTTCTACAATATTCATTGATTTTTGCCATTGAAAAACATCATGTTATTCATATACAAGAAATGTTTGAAGCTACTGACTGAATGAAAGGAGCTGGCATCTCACTCTCTTTGAATCTTCTTTATCATGCTAAGAGGAGCAGGAAAAAGCAAAAAATTTCAGAATTGCACCGTGCAATGCGGAGAAATTACTGTTTGTGCATTTACAATATTCATAGATTTTTGCCATTGAAAAACGTCCAGAAATGATTGAAGCTACTGACTGAATGAAAGGAGCTGGCATCTCACTCTCTTTGAATCTTCTTTATCATGCTAAGAGGAGCAGGAAAAAGCAAAAAATTTCAGAATTGCACCTTGCAATGCGGAGAAATTACTGTTTGTGCATTTACAATATTCATTGATTTTTGCCATTGAAAAACGTCCAGAAATGATTGAAGCTACTGACTGAATGAAAGGAGCTGGCATCTCACTCTCTTTGAATCTTCTTTATCATGCTAAGAGGAGCAGGAAAAAGCAAAAAATTTCAGAATTGCACCTTGCAATGCGGAGAAATTACTGTTTGTGCATTTACAATATTCATTGATTTTTGCCATTGAAAAACATCATGTTATTCATATACCAGAAATGATTGAAGCTACTGACTGAATGAAAGGAGCTGGCATCTTACTCTCTTTGAATCTTCTTTGTCATGCTAAGAGGAGCAGGAAAAAGCAAAAAATTTCAGAATTGCACCTTGCAATGCGGAGAAATTACTGTTTGTGCATTTACAATATTCATTGATTTTTGCCATTGAAAAACGTCCAGAAATGATTGAAGCTACTGACTGAATGAAAGGAGCTGGCATCTCACTCTCTTTGAATCTTCTTTATCATGCTAAGAGGAGCAGGAAAAAGCAAAAAATTTCAGAATTGCACCTTGCAATGCGGAGAAATTACTGTTTGTGCATTTACAATATTCATTGATTTTTGCCATTGAAAAACGTCCAGAAATGATTGAAGCTACTGACTGAATGAAAGGAGCTGGCATCTCACTCTCTTTGAATCTTCTTTATCATGCTAAGAGGAGCAGGAAAAAGCAAAAAATTTCAGAATTGCACCTTGCAATGCGGAGAAATTACTGTTTGTGCATTTACAATATTCATTGATTTTTGCCATTGAAAAACATCATGTTATTCATATACCAGAAATGTTTGAAGCTACTGACTGAATGAAAGGAGCTGGCATCTCACTCTCTTTGAATCTTCTTTATCATGCTAAGAGGAGCGGGAAAAAGCAAAAAATTTCAGAATTGCACCTTGCAATGCGGAGAAATTACTGTTTGTGCATTTACAATATTCATTGATTTTTGCCATTGAAAAACGTCCAGAAATGATTGAAGCTACTGACTGAATGAAAAGAGCTGGCATCTCACTCTCTTTGAATCTTCTTTATCATGCTAAGAGGAGCAGGAAAAAGCAAAAAATTTCAGAATTGCACCTTGCAATGCGGAGAAATTACTGTTTGTGCATTTACAATATTCATTGATTTTTGCCATTGAAAAACGTCCAGAAATGATTGAAGCTACTGACTGAATGAAAGGAGCTGGCATCTCACTCTCTTTGAATCTTCTTTATCATGCTAAGAGGAGCATGAAAAAGCAAAAAATTTCAGAATTGCACCTTGCAATGCGGAGAAATTACTGTTTGTGCATTTACAATATTCATTGATTTTTGCCATTGAAAAACATCATGTTATTCATATACCAGAAATGTTTGAAGCTACTGACTGAATGAAAGGAGCTGGCATCTCACTCTCTTTGAATCTTCTTTATCATGCTAAGAGGAGCAGGAAAAAGCAAAAAATTTCAGAATTGCACCTTGCAATGCGGAGAAATTACTGTTTGTGCATTTACAATATTCATTGATTTTTGCCATTGAAAAACATCATGTTATTCATATACCAGAAATGTTTGAAGCTACTGACTGAATGAAAGGAGCTGGCATCTCACTCTCTTTGAATCTTCTTTATCATGCTAAGAGGAGCAGGAAAAAGCAAAAAATTTCAGAATTGCACCTTGCAATGTGGAGAAATTACTGTTTGTGCATTTACAATATTCATTGATTTTTACCATTGAAAAACGTCCAGAAATGATTGAAGCTACTGACTGAATGAAAGTAGCTGGCATCTCACTCTCTTTGAATCTTCTTTACCATGCTAAGAGGAGCAGGAAAAAGCAAAAAATTTCAGACTTGCACCTTGCAATGCGGAGAAATTACTGTTTGTGCATTTACAATATTCATTGATTTTTGCCATTGAAAAACATGTTATTCATATACCAGAAATGTTTGAAGCTACTGACTGAATGAAAGGAGCTGGCACCTCACTCTCTTTGAATCTTCTTTATCATGCTAAGAGGAGCGGGAAAAAGCTAAAAATTTCAGAATTGCACCTTGCAATGCGGAGAAATTACTGTTTGTGCATTTACAATATTCATTGATTTTTGCCATTGAAAAACATCCAGAAATGATTGAAGGTACTGACTGAATGAAAGGAGCTGGCATCTCACTCTCTTTGAATCTTCTTTATCATGCTAAGAGGAGCAGGAAAAAGCAAAAAATTTCAGAATTGCACCTTGCAATGCGGAGAAATTACTGTTTGTGCATTTACAATATTCATTGATTTTTGCCATTGAAAAACGTCCAGAAATGATTGAAGCTACTGACTGAATGAAAGGAGCTGGCATCTCACTCTCTTTGAATCTTCTTTATCATGCTAAGAGGAGCAGGAAAAAGCAAAAAATTTCAGAATTGCACCTTGCAATGCGGAGAAATTACTGTTTGTGCTTTTACAATATTCATTGATTTTTGCCATTGAAAAACATCATGTTATTCATATACCAGAAATGTTTGAAGCTACTGACTGAATGAAAGGAGCTGGCATCTAACTCTCTTTGAATCTTCTTTATCATGCTAAGAGGAGCAGGAAAAAGCAAAAAATTTCAGAATTGCACCTTGCAATGCGGAGAAATTACTGTTTGTGCATTTACAATATTCATTGATTTTTGCCATTGAAAAACGTCCAGAAATGATTGAAGCTACTGACTGAATGAAAGGAGCTGGCATCTCACTCTCTTTGAATCTTCTTTATCATGCTAAGAGGAGCAGGAAAAAGCAAAAAATTTCAGAATTGCACCTTGCAATGCGGAGAAATTACTGTTTGTGCATTTACAATATTCATTGATTTTTGCCATTGAAAAACGTCCAGAAATGATAGAAGCTACTGACTGAATGAAAGGAGCTGGCATCTCACTCTCTTTGAATCTTCTTTATCATGCTAAGAGGAGCAGGAAAAAGCAAAAAATTTCAGAATTGCAACTTGCAATGTGGAGAAATTACTGTTTGTGCATTTACAATATTCATTGATTTTTGCCATTGAAAAACATCATGTTATTCATATACCAGAAATGATTGAAGCTACTGACTGAATGAAAGGAGCTGGCATCTCACTCTCTTTGAATCTTCTTTATCATGCTAAGAGGAGCAGGAAAAAGCAAAAAATTTCAGAATTGCACCTTGCAATGCGGAGAAATTACTGTTTGTGCATTTACAATATTCATTGATTTTTGCCATTGAAAAACGTCCAGAAATGATTGAAGCTACTGACTGAATGAAAGGAGCTGGCATCTCACTCTCTTTGAATCTTCTTTATCATGCTAAGAGGAGCAGGAAAAAGCAAAAAATTTCAGAATTGCACCTTGCAATGCGGAGAAATTACTGTTTGTGCTTTTACAATATTCATTGATTTTTGCCATTGAAAAACATCATGTTATTCATATACAAGAAATGTTTGAAGCTACTGACTGAATGAAAGGAGCTGGCATCTCACTCTCTTTGAATCTTCTTTATCATGCTAAGAGGAGCAGGAAAAAGCAAAAAATTTCAGAATTGCACCTTGCAATGCGGAGAAATTACTGTTTGTGCATTTACAATATTCATTGATTTTTGCCATTGAAAAACGTCCAGAAATGATTGAAGCTACTGACTGAATGAAAGGAGCTGGCATCTCACTCTCTTTGAATCTTCTTTATCATGCTAAGAGGAGCAGGAAAAAGCAAAAAATTTCAGAATTGCACCTTGCAATGCGGAGAAATTACTGTTTGTGCATTTACAATATTCATTGATTTTTGCCATTGAAAAACGTCCAGAAATGATTGAAGCTACTGACTGAATGAAAGGAGCTGGCATCTCACTCTCTTTGAATCTTCTTTATCATGCTAAGAGGAGCAGGAAAAAGCAAAAAATTTCAGAATTGCACCTTGCAATGCGGAGAAATTACTGTTTGTGCATTTACAATATTCATTGATTTTTGCCATTGAAAAACATCATGTTATTCATATACCAGAAATGATTGAAGCTACTGACTGAATGAAAGGAGCTGGCATCTTACTCTCTTTGAATCTTCTTTGTCATGCTAAGAGGAGCAGGAAAAAGCAAAAAATTTCAGAATTGCACCTTGCAATGCGGAGAAATTACTGTTTGTGCATTTACAATATTCATTGATTTTTGCCATTGAAAAATGTCCAGAAATGATTGAAGCTACTGACTGAATCAAAGGAGCTGGCATCTCACTCTCTTTGAATCTTCTTTATCATGCTAAGAGGAGCAGGAAAAAGCAAAAAATTTCAGAATTGCACCTTGCAATGCGGAGAAATTACTGTTTGTACATTTACAATATTCATTGATTTTTGCCATTGAAAAACGTCCAGAAATGATTGAAGCTACTGACTGAATGAAAGGAGCTGGCATCTCACTCTCTTTGAATCTTCTTTATCATGTTAAGAGGAGCAGGAAAAAGCAAAAAATTTCAGAATTGCACCTTGCAATGCGGAGAAATTACTGTTTGTGCATTTACAATATTCATTGATTTTTGCCATTGAAAAACGTCCAGAAATGATTGAAGCTACTGACTGAATGAAAGGAGCTGGCATCTCACTCTCTTTGAATCTTCTTTATCATGCTAAGAGGAGCAGGAAAAAGCAAAAAATTTCAGAATTGCACCTTGCAATGCGGAGAAATTACTGTTTGTGCATTTACAATATTCATTGATTTTTGCCATTGAAAAACATCATGTTATTCATATACCAGAAATGTTTGAAGCTACTGACTGAATGAAAGGAGCTGGCATCTCACTCTCTTTGAATCTTCTTTATCATGCTAAGAGGAGCAGGAAAAAGCAAAAAATTTCAGAATTGCACCTTGCAATGCGGAGAAATTACTGTTTGTGCATTTACAATATTCATTGATTTTTGCCATTGAAAAACATCATGTTATTCATATACCAGAAATGTTTGAAGCTACTGACTGAATGAAAGGAGCTGGCATCTCACTCTCTTTGAATCTTCTTTATCATGCTAAGAGGAGCAGGAAAAAGCAAAAAATTTCAGAATTGCACCTTGCAATGTGGAGAAATTACTGTTTGTGCATTTACAATATTCATTGATTTTTACCATTGAAAAACGTCCAGAAATGATTGAAGCTACTGACTGAATGAAAGTAGCTGGCATCTCACTCTCTTTGAATCTTCTTTACCATGCTAAGAGGAGCAGGAAAAAGCAAAAAATTTCAGACTTGCACCTTGCAATGCGGAGAAATTACTGTTTGTGCATTTACAATATTCATTGATTTTTGCCATTGAAAAACATCATGTTATTCATATACCAGAAATGTTTGAAGCTACTGACTGAATGAAAGGAGCTGGCATCTCACTCTCTTTGAATCTTCTTTATCATGCTAAGAGGAGCAGGAAAAAGAAAAAATTTCAGAATTGCACCTTGCAATGCGGAGAAATTACTGTTTGTGCATTTACAATATTCATTGATTTTTGCCATTGAAAAACGTCCAGAAATGATTGAAGCTACTGACTGAATGAAAGGAGCTGGCATCTCACTCTCTTTGAATCTTCTTTATCATGCTAAGAGGAGCAGGAAAAAGCAAAAAATTTCAGAATTGCACCTTGCAATGCGGAGAAATTACTGTTTGTGCATTTACAATATTCATTGATTTTTGCCATTGAAAAACGTCCAGAAATGATTGAAGCTACTGACTGAATGAAAGGAGCTGGCATCTCACTCTCTTTGAATCTTCTTTATCATGCTAAGAGGAGCAGGAAAAATCAAAAAATTTCAGAATTGCACCTTGCAATGCGGAGAAATTACTGTTTGTGCATTTACAATATTCATTGATTTTTGACATTGAAAAACATGTTATTCATATACCAGAAATGTTTGAAGCTACTGACTGAATGAAAGGAGCTGGCACCTCACTCTCTTTGAATCTTCTTTATCATGCTAAGAGGAGCGGGAAAAAGCAAAAAATTTCAGAATTGCACCTTGCAATGCGGAGAAATTACTGTTTGTGCATTTACAATATTCATTGATTTTTGCCATTGAAAAACATCCAGAAATGATTGAAGGTACTGACTGAATGAAAGGAGCTGGCATCTCACTCTCTTTGAATCTTCTTTATCATGCTAAGAGGAGCAGGAAAAAGCAAAAAATTTCAGAATTTCACCTTGCAATGCGGAGAAATTACTGTTTGTGCATTTACAATATTCATTGATTTTTGCCATTGAAAAACGTCCAGAAATGATTGAAGCTACTGACTGAATGAAAGGAGCTGGCATCTCACTCTCTTTGAATCTTCTTTATCATGCTAAGAGGAGCAGGAAAAAACAAAAAATTTCAGAATTGCACCTTGCAATGCGGAGAAATTACAGTTTGTGCATTTACAATATTCATTGATTTTTGCCATTGAAAAACATCCAGAAATGATTGAAGCTACTGACTGAATGAAAGGAGCTGGCATCTCACTCTCTTTGAATATTCTTTATCATGCTAAGAGGAGCAGGAAAAAGCAAAAAATTTCAGAATTGCACCTTGCAATGCGGAGAAATTACTGTTTGTGCATTTACAATATTCATTGATTTTTGCCATTGAAAAACATCATGTTATTCATATACCAGAAATGTTTGAAGCTACTGACTGAATGAAAGGAGCTGGCATCTCACTCTCTTTGAATCTTCTTTATCATGCTAAGAGGAGCAGGAAAAAGCAAAAAATTTCAGAATTGCACCTTGCAATGCGGAGAAATTACTGTTTGTGCATTTACAATATTCATTGATTTTTGCCATTGAAAAACATCATGTTATTCATATACCAGAAATGTTTGAAGCTACTGACTGAATGAAAGGAGCTGGCATCTCACTCTCTTTGAATCTTCTTTATCATGCTAAGAGGAGCAGGAAAAAGCAAAAAATTTCAGAATTGCACCTTGCAATGTGGAGAAATTACTGTTTGTGCATTTACAATATTCATTGATTTTTACCATTGAAAAACATCCAGAAATGATTGAAGCTACTGACTGAATGAAAGTAGCTGGCATCTCACTCTCTTTGAATCTTCTTTATCATGCTAAGAGGAGCAGGAAAAAGCAAAAAATTTCAGAATTGCACCTTGCAATGCAGAGAAATTACTGTTTGTGCATTTACAATATTCATTGATTTTTGCCATTGAAAAACATGTTATTCATATACCAGAAATGTTTGAAGCTACTGACTGAATGAAAGGAGCTGGCATCTCACTCTCTTTGAATCTTCTTTATCATGCTAAGAGGAGCAGGAAAAAGCAAAAAATTTCAGAATTGCACCTTGCAATGTGGAGAAATTACTGTTTGTGCATTTACAATATTCATTGATTTTTACCATTGAAAAACATCCAGAAATGATTGAAGCTACTGACTGAATGAAAGTAGCTGGCATCTCACTCTCTTTGTATCTTCTTTATCATGATAAGAGGAGCAGGAAAAAGCAAAACATTTCAGACTTGCACCTTGCAATGCGGAGAAATTACTGTTTGTGCATTTACAATATTCATTGATTTTTGCCATTGAAAAACATCATGTTATTCATATACCAGAAATGTTTGAAGCTACTGACTGAATGAAAGGAGCTGGCATCTCACTCTCTTTGAATCTTCTTTATCATGCTAAGAGGAGCAGGAAAAAGCAAAAAATTTCAGAATTGCACCTTGCAATGCGGAGAAATTACTGTTTGTGCATTTACAATATTCATTGATTTTTGCCATTGAAAAACGTCCAGAAATGATTGAAGCTACTGACTGAATGAAAGGAGCTGGCATCTCACTCTCTTTGAATCTTGTTTATCATGCTAAGAGGAGCAGGAAAAAGCAAAAAATTTCAGAATTGCACCTTGCAATGCGGAGAAATTACTGTTTGTGCATTTACAATATTCATTGATTTTTGCCATTGAAAAACGTCCAGAAATGATTGAAGCTACTGACTGAATGAAAGGAGCTGGCATCTCACTCTCTTTGAATCTTCTTTATCATGCTAAGAGGAGCAGGAAAAAGCAAAAAATTTCAGAATTGCACCTTGCAATGCGGAGAAATTACTGTTTGTGCATTTACAATATTCATTGATTTTTGCCATTGAAAAACATCATGTTATTCATATACCAGAAATGATTGAAGCTACTGACTGAATGAAAGGAGCTGGCATCTCACTCTCTTTGAATCTTCTTTATCATGCTAAGAGGAGCAGGAAAAAGCAAAAAATTTCAGAATTGCACCTTGCAATGCGGAGAAATTACTGTTTGTGCATTTACAATATTCATTGATTTTTGCCATTGAAAAACGTCCAGAAATGATTGAAGCTACTGACTGAATGAAAGGAGCTGGCATCTCACTCTCTTTGAATCTTCTTTATCATGCTAAGAGGAGCAGGAAAAAGCAAAAAATTTCAGAATTGCACCTTGCAATGCGGAGAAATTACTGTTTGTGCATTTACAATATTCATTGATTTTTGCCATTGAAAAACATCATGTTATTCATATACCAGAAATGTTTGAAGCTACTGACTGAATGAAAGGAGCTGGCATCTCACTCTCTTTGAATCTTCTTTATCATGCTAAGAGGAGCAGGAAAAAGCAAAAAATTTCAGAATTGCACCTTGCAATGCGGAGAAATTACTGTTTGTGCATTTACAATATTCATTGATTTTTGCCATTGAAAAACGTCCAGAAATAATTGAAGCTACTGACTGAATGAAAGGAGCTGGCATCTCACTCTCTTTGAATCTTCTTTATCATGCTAAGAGGAGCAGGAAAAAGCAAAAAATTTCACAATTGCACCTTGCAATGCGGAGAAATTACTGTTTGTACATTTACAATATTCATTGATTTTTGCCATTGAAAAACATCATGTTATTCATATACCAGAAATGATTGAAGCTACTGACTGAATGAAAGGAGCTGGCATCTCGCTCTCTTTGAATCTTCTTTATCATGCTAAGAGGAGCAGGAAAAAGCAAAAAATTTCAGAATTGCACCTTGCAATGCGGAGAAATTACTGTTTGTGCATTTACAATATTCATTGATTTTTGCCATTGAAAAACGTCCAGAAATGATTGAAGCTACTGACTGAATGAAAGGAGCTGGCATCTCACTCTCTTTGAATCTTCTTTATCATGCTAAGAGGAGCAGGAAAAAGCAAAAAATTTCAGAATTGCACCTTGCAATGTGGAGAAATTACTGTTTGTGCATTTACAATATTCATTGATTTTTGCCATTGAAAAACATCATGTTATTCATATACCAGAAATGATTGAAGCTACTGACTGAATGAAAGGAGCTGGCATCTCACTCTCTTTGAATCTTCTTTATCATGCTAAGAGGAGCAGGAAAAAGCAAAAAATTTCAGAATTGCACCTTGCAATGCGGAGAAATTACTGTTTGTGCATTTACAATATTCATTGATTTTTGCCATTGAAAAACGTCCAGAAATGATTGAAGCTACTGACTGAATGAAAGGAGCTGGCATCTCACTCTCTTTGAATCTTCTTTATCATGCTAAGAGGAGCAGGAAAAAGCAAAAAATTTCAGAATTGCACCTTGCAATGCGGAGAAATTACTGTTTGTGCTTTTACAATATTCATTGATTTTTGCCATTGAAAAACATCATGTTATTCATATACCAGAAATGATTGAAGCTACTGACTGAATGAAAGGAACTGGCATCTCACTCTCTTTGAATCTTCTTTATCATGCTAAGAGGAGCAGGAAAAAGCAAAAAATTTCAGAATTGCACCTTGCAATGCGGAGAAATTACTGTTTGTGCATTTACAATATTCATTGATTTTTGCCATTGAAAAACATCATGTTATTCATATACCAGAAATGTTTGAAGCTACTGACTGAATGAAAGGAGCTGGCATCTCACTCTCTTTGAATCTTCTTTATCATGCTAAGAGGAGCAGGAAAAAGCAAAAAATTTCAGAATTGCAACTTGCAATGCGGAGAAATTACTGTTTGTGCATTTACAATATTCATTGATTTTTGCCATTGAAAAACATCATGTTATTCATATACCAGAAATGATTGAAGCTACTGACTGAATGAAAGGAGCTGGCATCTCACTCTCTTTGAATCTTCTTTATCATGCTAAGAGGAGCAGGAAAAAGCAAAAAATTTCAGAATTGCACCTTGCAATGCGGAGAAATTACTGTTTGTGCATTTACAATATTCATTGATTTTTGCCATTGAAAAACGTCAAGAAATGATTGAAGCTACTGACTGAATGAAAGGAGCTGGCATCTCACTCTCTTTGAATCTTCTTTATCATGCTAAGAGGAGCAGGAAAAAGCAAAAAATTTCAGAATTGCACCTTGCAATGCGGAGAAATTACTGTTTGTGCTTCTACAATATTCATTGATTTTTGCCATTGAAAAACATCATGTTATTCATATACAAGAAATGTTTGAAGCTACTGACTGAATGAAAGGAGCTGGCATCTCACTCTCTTTGAATCTTCTTTATCATGCTAAGAGGAGCAGGAAAAAGCAAAAAATTTCAGAATTGCACCTTGCAATGCGGAGAAATTACTGTTTGTGCATTTACAATATTCATAGATTTTTGCCATTGAAAAACGTCCAGAAATGATTGAAGCTACTGACTGAATGAAAGGAGCTGGCATCTCACTCTCTTTGAATCTTCTTTATCATGCTAAGAGGAGCAGGAAAAAGCAAAAAATTTCAGAATTGCACCTTGCAATGCGGAGAAATTACTGTTTGTGCATTTACAATATTCATTGATTTTTGCCATTGAAAAACGTCCAGAAATGATTGAAGCTACTGACTGAATGAAAGGAGCTGGCATCTCACTCTCTTTGAATCTTCTTTATCATGCTAAGAGGAGCAGGAAAAAGCAAAAAATTTCAGAATTGCACCTTGCAATGCGGAGAAATTACTGTTTGTGCATTTACAATATTCATTGATTTTTGCCATTGAAAAACATCATGTTATTCATATACCAGAAATGATTGAAGCTACTGACTGAATGAAAGGAGCTGGCATCTTACTCTCTTTGAATCTTCTTTGTCATGCTAAGAGGAGCAGGAAAAAGCAAAAAATTTCAGAATTGCACCTTGCAATGCGGAGAAATTACTGTTTGTGCATTTACAATATTCATTGATTTTTGCCATTGAAAAACGTCCAGAAATGATTGAAGCTACTGACTGAATGAAAGGAGCTGGCATCTCACTCTCTTTGAATCTTCTTTATCATGCTAAGAGGAGCAGGAAAAAGCAAAAAATTTCAGAATTGCACCTTGCAATGCGGAGAAATTACTGTTTGTGCATTTACAATATTCATTGATTTTTGCCATTGAAAAACGTCCAGAAATGATTGAAGCTACTGACTGAATGAAAGGAGCTGGCATCTCACTCTCTTTGAATCTTCTTTATCATGCTAAGAGGAGCAGGAAAAAGCAAAAAATTTCAGAATTGCACCTTGCAATGCGGAGAAATTACTGTTTGTGCATTTACAATATTCATTGATTTTTGCCATTGAAAAACATCATGTTATTCATATACCAGAAATGTTTGAAGCTACTGACTGAATGAAAGGAGCTGGCATCTCACTCTCTTTGAATCTTCTTTATCATGCTAAGAGGAGCGGGAAAAAGCAAAAAATTTCAGAATTGCACCTTGCAATGCGGAGAAATTACTGTTTGTGCATTTACAATATTCATTGATTTTTGCCATTGAAAAACGTCCAGAAATGATTGAAGCTACTGACTGAATGAAAGGAGCTGGCATCTCACTCTCTTTGAATCTTCTTTATCATGCTAAGAGGAGCAGGAAAAAGCAAAAAATTTCAGAATTGCACCTTGCAATGCGGAGAAATTACTGTTTGTGCATTTACAATATTCATTGATTTTTGCCATTGAAAAACGTCCAGAAATGATTGAAGCTACTGACTGAATGAAAGGAGCTGGCATCTCACTCTCTTTGAATCTTCTTTATCATGCTAAGAGGAGCATGAAAAAGCAAAAAATTTCAGAATTGCACCTTGCAATGCGGAGAAATTACTGTTTGTGCATTTACAATATTCATTGATTTTTGCCATTGAAAAACATCATGTTATTCATATACCAGAAATGTTTGAAGCTACTGACTGAATGAAAGGAGCTGGCATCTCACTCTCTTTGAATCTTCTTTATCATGCTAAGAGGAGCAGGAAAAAGCAAAAAATTTCAGAATTGCACCTTGCAATGCGGAGAAATTACTGTTTGTGCATTTACAATATTCATTGATTTTTGCCATTGAAAAACATCATGTTATTCATATACCAGAAATGTTTGAAGCTACTGACTGAATGAAAGGAGCTGGCATCTCACTCTCTTTGAATCTTCTTTATCATGCTAAGAGGAGCAGGAAAAAGCAAAAAATTTCAGAATTGCACCTTGCAATGTGGAGAAATTACTGTTTGTGCATTTACAATATTCATTGATTTTTACCATTGAAAAACGTCCAGAAATGATTGAAGCTACTGACTGAATGAAAGTAGCTGGCATCTCACTCTCTTTGAATCTTCTTTACCATGCTAAGAGGAGCAGGAAAAAGCAAAAAATTTCAGACTTGCACCTTGCAATGCGGAGAAATTACTGTTTGTGCATTTACAATATTCATTGATTTTTGCCATTGAAAAACAACTTGTTATTCATATACCAGAAATGTTTGAAGCTACTGACTGAATGAAAGGAGCTGGCATCTCACTCTCTTTGAATCTTCTTTATCATGCTAAGAGGAGCAGGAAAAAGCAAAAAATTTCAGAATTGCACCTTGCAATGCGGAGAAATTACTGTTTGTGCATTTACAATATTCATTGATTTTTCCCATTGAAAAACGTCCAGAAATGATTGAAGCTACTGACTGAATGAAAGGAGCTGGCATCTCACTCTCTTTGAATCTTCTTTATCATGCTAAGAGGAGCAGGAAAAAGCAAAAAATTTCAGAATTGCACCTTGCAATGCGGAGAAATTACTGTTTGTGCATTTACAATATTCATTGATTTTTGCCATTGAAAAACGTCCAGAAATGATTGAAGCTACTGACTGAATGAAAGGAGCTGGCATCTCACTCTCTTTGAATCTTCTTTATCATGCTAAGAGGAGCAGGAAAAATCAAAAAATTTCAGAATTGCACCTTGCAATGCGGAGAAATTACTGTTTGTGCATTTACAATATTCATTGATTTTTGCCATTGAAAAACATGTTATTCATATACCAGAAATGTTTGAAGCTACTGACTGAATGAAAGGAGCTGGCACCTCACTCTCTTTGAATCTTCTTTATCATGCTAAGAGGAGCGGGAAAAAGCTAAAAATTTCAGAATTGCACCTTGCAATGCGGAGAAATTACTGTTTGTGCATTTACAATATTCATTGATTTTTGCCATTGAAAAACATCCAGAAATGATTGAAGGTACTGACTGAATGAAAGGAGCTGGCATCTCACTCTCTTTGAATCTTCTTTATCATGCTAAGAGGAGCAGGAAAAAGCAAAAAATTTCAGAATTGCACCTTGCAATGCGGAGAAATTACTGTTTGTGCATTTACAATATTCATTGATTTTTGCCATTGAAAAACGTCCAGAAATGATTGAAGCTACTGACTGAATGAAAGGAGCTGGCATCTCACTCTCTTTGAATCTTCTTTATCATGCTAAGAGGAGCAGGAAAAAGCAAAAAATTTCAGAATTGCACCTTGCAATGCGGAGAAATTACTGTTTGTGCTTTTACAATATTCATTGATTTTTGCCATTGAAAAACATCATGTTATTCATATACCAGAAATGTTTGAAGCTACTGACTGAATGAAAGGAGCTGGCATCTAACTCTCTTTGAATCTTCTTTATCATGCTAAGAGGAGCAGGAAAAAGCAAAAAATTTCAGAATTGCACCTTGCAATGCGGAGAAATTACTGTTTGTGCATTTACAATATTCATTGATTTTTGCCATTGAAAAACGTCCAGAAATGATTGAAGCTACTGACTGAATGAAAGGAGCTGGCATCTCACTCTCTTTGAATCTTCTTTATCATGCTAAGAGGAGCAGGAAAAAGCAAAAAATTTCAGAATTGCACCTTGCAATGCGGAGAAATTACTGTTTGTGCATTTACAATATTCATTGATTTTTGCCATTGAAAAACGTCCAGAAATGATTGAAGCTACTGACTGAATGAAAGGAGCTGGCATCTCACTCTCTTTGAATCTTCTTTATCATGCTAAGAGGAGCAGGAAAAAGCAAAAAATTTCAGAATTGCAACTTGCAATGCGGAGAAATTACTGTGTGTGCATTTACAATATTCATTGATTTTTGCCATTGAAAAACATCATGTTATTCATATACCAGAAATGATTGAAGCTACTGACTGAATGAAAGGAGCTGGCATCTCACTCTCTTTGAATCTTCTTTATCATGCTAAGAGGAGCAGGAAAAAGCAAAAAATTTCAGAATTGCACCTTGCAATGCGGAGAAATTACTGTTTGTGCATTTACAATATTCATTGATTTTTGCCATTGAAAAACGTCCAGAAATGATTGAAGCTACTGACTGAATGAAAGGAGCTGGCATCTCACTCTCTTTGAATCTTCTTTATCATGCTAAGAGGAGCAGGAAAAAGCAAAAAATTTCAGAATTGCACCTTGCAATGCGGAGAAATTACTGTTTGTGCTTTTACAATATTCATTGATTTTTGCCATTGAAAAACATCATGTTATTCATATACAAGAAATGTTTGAAGCTACTGACTGAATGAAAGGAGCTGGCATCTCACTCTCTTTGAATCTTCTTTATCATGCTAAGAGGAGCAGGAAAAAGCAAAAAATTTCAGAATTGCACCTTGCAATGCGGAGAAATTACTGTTTGTGCATTTACAATATTCATTGATTTTTGCCATTGAAAAACGTCCAGAAATGATTGAAGCTACTGACTGAATGAAAGGAGCTGGCATCTCACTCTCTTTGAATCTTCTTTATCATGCTAAGAGGAGCAGGAAAAAGCAAAAAATTTCAGAATTGCACCTTGCAATGCGGAGAAATTACTGTTTGTGCATTTACAATATTCATTGATTTTTGCCATTGAAAAACGTCCAGAAATGATTGAAGCTACTGACTGAATGAAAGGAGCTGGCATCTCACTCTCTTTGAATCTTCTTTATCATGCTAAGAGGAGCAGGAAAAAGCAAAAAATTTCAGAATTGCACCTTGCAATGCGGAGAAATTACTGTTTGTGCATTTACAATATTCATTGATTTTTGCCATTGAAAAACATCGTTATTCATATACCAGAAATGATTGAAGCTACTGACTGAATGAAAGGAGCTGGCATCTTACTCTCTTTGAATCTTCTTTGTCATGCTAAGAGGAGCAGGAAAAAGCAAAAAATTTCAGAATTGCACCTTGCAATGCGGAGAAATTACTGTTTGTGCATTTACAATATTCATTGATTTTTGCCATTGAAAAATGTCCAGAAATGATTGAAGCTACTGACTGAATCAAAGGAGCTGGCATCTCACTCTCTTTGAATCTTCTTTATCATGCTAAGAGGAGCAGGAAAAAGCAAAAAATTTCAGAATTGCACCTTGCAATGCGGAGAAATTACTGTTTGTGCATTTACAATATTCATTGATTTTTGCCATTGAAAAACGTCCAGAAATGATTGAAGCTACTGACTGAATGAAAGATGCTGGCATCTCACTCTCTTTGAATCTTCTTTATCATGTTAAGAGGAGCAGGAAAAAGCAAAAAATTTCAGAATTGCACCTTGCAATGCGGAGAAATTACTGTTTGTGCATTTACAATATTCATTGATTTTTGCCATTGAAAAACGTCCAGAAATGATTGAAGCTACTGACTGAATGAAAGGAGCTGGCATCTCACTCTCTTTGAATCTTCTTTATCATGCTAAGAGGAGCAGGAAAAAGCAAAAAATTTCAGAATTGCACCTTGCAATGCGGAGAAATTACTGTTTGTGCATTTACAATATTCATTGATTTTTGCCATTGAAAAACGTCCAGAAATGATTGAAGCTACTGACTGAATGAAAGGAGCTGGCATCTCACTCTCTTTGAATCTTCTTTATCATGCTAAGAGGAGCAGGAAAAAGCAAAAAATTTCAGAATTGCACCTTGCAATGCGGAGAAATTACTGTTTGTGCATTTACAATATTCATTGATTTTTGCCATTGAAAAACATCATGTTATTCATATACCAGAAATGTTTGAAGCTACTGACTGAATGAAAGGAGCTGGCATCTCACTCTCTTTGAATCTTCTTTATCATGCTAAGAGGAGCAGGAAAAAGCAAAAAATTTCAGAATTGCACCTTGCAATGCGGAGAAATTACTGTTTGTGCATTTACAATATTCATTGATTTTTGCCATTGAAAAACATCATGTTATTCATATACCAGAAATGTTTGAAGCTACTGACTGAATGAAAGGAGCTGGCATCTCACTCTCTTTGAATCTTCTTTATCATGCTAAGAGGAGCAGGAAAAAGCAAAAAATTTCAGAATTGCACCTTGCAATGTGGAGAAATTACTGTTTGTGCATTTACAATATTCATTGATTTTTACCATTGAAAAACGTCCAGAAATGATTGAAGCTACTGACTGAATGAAAGTAGCTGGCATCTCACTCTCTTTGAATCGTCTTTACCATGCTAAGAGGAGCAGGAAAAAGCAAAAAATTTCAGACTTGCACCTTGCAATGCGGAGAAATTACTGTTTGTGCATTTACAATATTCATTGATTTTTGCCATTGAAAAACATCATGTTATTCATATACCAGAAATGTTTGAAGCTACTGACTGAATGAAAGGAGCTGGCATCTCACTCTCTTTGAATCTTCTTTATCATGCTAAGAGGAGCAGGAAAAAGAAAAAATTTCAGAATTGCACCTTGCAATGCGGAGAAATTACTGTTTGTGCATTTACAATATTCATTGATTTTTGCCATTGAAAAACGTCCAGAAATGATTGAAGCTACTGACTGAATGAAAGGAGCTGGCATCTCACTCTCTTTGAATCTTCTTTATCATGCTAAGAGGAGCAGGAAAAAGCAAAAAATTTCAGAATTGCACCTTGCAATGCGGAGAAATTACTGTTTGTGCATTTACAATATTCATTGATTTTTGCCATTGAAAAACGTCCAGAAATGATTGAAGCTACTGACTGAATGAAAGGAGCTGGCATCTCACTCTCTTTGAATCTTCTTTATCATGCTAAGAGGAGCAGGAAAAATCAAAAAATTTCAGAATTGCACCTTGCAATGCGGAGAAATTACTGTTTGTGCATTTACAATATTCATTGATTTTTGACATTGAAAAACATGTTATTCATATACCAGAAATGTTTGAAGCTACTGACTGAATGAAAGGAGCTGGCACCTCACTCTCTTTGAATCTTCTTTATCATGCTAAGAGGAGCGGGAAAAAGCAAAAAATTTCAGAATTGCACCTTGCAATGCGGAGAAATTACTGTTTGTGCATTTACAATATTCATTGATTTTTGCCATTGAAAAACATCCAGAAATGATTGAAGGTACTGACTGAATGAAAGGAGCTGGCATCTCACTCTCTTTGAATCTTCTTTATCATGCTAAGAGGAGCAGGAAAAAGCAAAAAATTTCAGAATTGCACCTTGCAATGCGGAGAAATTACTGTTTGTGCATTTACAATATTCATTGATTTTTGCCATTGAAAAACGTCCAGAAATGATTGAAGCTACTGACTGAATGAAAGGAGCTGGCATCTCACTCTCTTTGAATCTTCTTTATCATGCTAAGAGGAGCAGGAAAAAACAAAAAATTTCAGAATTGCACCTTGCAATGCGGAGAAATTACAGTTTGTGCATTTACAATATTCATTGATTTTTGCCATTGAAAAACATCCAGAAATGATTGAAGCTACTGACTGAATGAAAGGAGCTGGCATCTCACTCTCTTTGAATATTCTTTATCATGCTAAGAGGAGCAGGAAAAAGCAAAAAATTTCAGAATTGCACCTTGCAATGCGGAGAAATTACTGTTTGTGCATTTACAATATTCATTGATTTTTGCCATTGAAAAACATCATGTTATTCATATACCAGAAATGTTTGAAGCTACTGACTGAATGAAAGGAGCTGGCATCTCACTCTCTTTGAATCTTCTTTATCATGCTAAGAGGAGCAGGAAAAAGCAAAAAATTTCAGAATTGCACCTTGCAATGCGGAGAAATTACTGTTTGTGCATTTACAATATTCATTGATTTTTGCCATTGAAAAACATCATGTTATTCATATACCAGAAATGTTTGAAGCTACTGACTGAATGAAAGGAGCTGGCATCTCACTCTCTTTGAATCTTCTTTATCATGCTAAGAGGAGCAGGAAAAAGCAAAAAATTTCAGAATTGCACCTTGCAATGTGGAGAAATTACTGTTTGTGCATTTACAATATTCATTGATTTTTACCATTGAAAAACATCCAGAAATGATTGAAGCTACTGACTGAATGAAAGTAGCTGGCATCTCACTCTCTTTGAATCTTCTTTATCATGCTAAGAGGAGCAGGAAAAAGCAAAAAATTTCAGAATTGCACCTTGCAATGCAGAGAAATTACTGTTTGTGCATTTACAATATTCATTGATTTTTGCCATTGAAAAACATGTTATTCATATACCAGAAATGTTTGAAGCTACTGACTGAATGAAAGGAGCTGGCATCTCACTCTCTTTGAATCTTCTTTATCATGCTAAGAGGAGCAGGAAAAAGCAAAAAATTTCAGAATTGCACCTTGCAATGTGGAGAAATTACTGTTTGTGCATTTACAATATTCATTGATTTTTACCATTGAAAAACATCCAGAAATGATTGAAGCTACTGACTGAATGAAAGTAGCTGGCATCTCACTCTCTTTGTATCTTCTTTATCATGATAAGAGGAGCAGGAAAAAGCAAAACATTTCAGACTTGCACCTTGCAATGCGGAGAAATTACTGTTTGTGCATTTACAATATTCATTGATTTTTGCCATTGAAAAACATCATGTTATTCATATACCAGAAATGTTTGAAGCTACTGACTGAATGAAAGGAGCTGGCATCTCACTCTCTTTGAATCTTCTTTATCATGCTAAGAGGAGCAGGAAAAAGCAAAAAATTTCAGAATTGCACCTTGCAATGCGGAGAAATTACTGTTTGTGCATTTACAATATTCATTGATTTTTGCCATTGAAAAACGTCCAGAAATGATTGAAGCTACTGACTGAATGAAAGGAGCTGGCATCTCACTCTCTTTGAATCTTGTTTATCATGCTAAGAGGAGCAGGAAAAAGCAAAAAATTTCAGAATTGCACCTTGCAATGCGGAGAAATTACTGTTTGTGCATTTACAATATTCATTGATTTTTGCCATTGAAAAACGTCCAGAAATGATTGAAGCTACTGACTGAATGAAAGGAGCTGGCATCTCACTCTCTTTGAATCTTCTTTATCATGCTAAGAGGAGCAGGAAAAAGCAAAAAATTTCAGAATTGCACCTTGCAATGCGGAGAAATTACTGTTTGTGCATTTACAATATTCATTGATTTTTGCCATTGAAAAACATCATGTTATTCATATACCAGAAATGATTGAAGATACTGACTGAATGAAAGGAGCTGGCATCTCACTCTCTTTGAATCTTCTTTATCATGCTAAGAGGAGCAGGAAAAAGCAAAAAATTTCAGAATTGCACCTTGCAATGCGGAGAAATTACTGTTTGTGCATTTACAATATTCATTGATTTTTGCCATTGAAAAACGTCCAGAAATGATTGAAGCTACTGACTGAATGAAAGGAACTGGCATCTCACTCTCTTTGAATCTTCTTTATCATGCTAAGAGGAGCAGGAAAAAGCAAAAAATTTCAGAATTGCACCTTGCAATGCGGAGAAATTACTGTTTGTGCATTTACAAAATTCATTGATTTTTGCCATTGAAAAACATCATGTTATTCATATACCAGAAATGTTTGAAGCTACTGACTGAATGAAAGGAGCTGACATCTCACTCTCTTTGAATCTTCTTTATCATGCTAAGAGGAGCAGGAAAAAGCAAAAAATTTCAGAATTGCACCTTGCAATGCGGAGAAATTACTGTTTGTGCATTTACAATATTCATTGATTTTTGCCATTGAAAAACATCCAGAAATGATTGAAGCTACTGACTGAATGAAAGGAGCTGGCATCTCACTCTCTTTGAATCTTCTTTATCATGCTAAGAGGAGCAGGAAAAAGCAAAAAATTTCAGAATTGCACCTTGCAATGCGGAGAAATTACTGTTTGTGCATTTACAATATTCATTGATTTTTGCCATTGAAAAACATCATGTTATTCATATACCAGAAATGTTTGAAGCTACTGACTGAATGAAAGGAGCTGGCATCTCACTCTCTTTGAATCTTCTTTATCATGCTAAGAGGAGCAGGAAAAAGCAAAAAATTTCAGAATTGCACCTTGCAATGCGGAGAAATTACTGTTTGTGCATTTACAATATTCATTGATTTTTGCCATTGAAAAACATCATGTTATTCATATACCAGAAATGTTTGAAGCTACTGACTGAATGAAAGGAGCTGGCATCTCACTCTCTTTGAATCTTCTTTATCATGCTAAGAGGAGCAGGAAAAAGCAAAAAATTTCAGAATTGCACCTTGCAATGTGGAGAAATTACTGTTTGTGCATTTACAATATTCATTGATTTTTACCATTGAAAAAGGTCCAGAAATGATTGAAGCTACTGACTGAATGAAAGTAGCTGGCATCTCACTCTCTTTGAATCTTCTTTATCATGCTAAGAGGAGCAGGAAAAAGCAAAAAATTTCAGAATTGCACCTTGCAATGTGGAGAAATTACTGTTTGTGCATTTACAATATTCATTGATTTTTACCATTGAAAAACATCCAGAAATGATTGAAGCTACTGACTGAATGAAAGTAGCTGGCATCTCACTCTCTTTGAATCTTCTTTATCATGCTAAGAGGAGCAGGAAAAAGCAAAAAAATTTCAGAATTGCACCTTGCAATGCAGAGAAATTACTGTTTGTGCATTTACAATATTCATTGATTTTTGCCATTGAAAAACATCATGTTATTCATATACCAGAAATGTTTGAAGCTACTGACTGAATGAAAGGAGCTGGCATCTCACTCTCTTTGAATCTTCTTTATCATGCTAAGAGGAGCAGGAAAAAGCAAAAAATTTCAGAATTGCACCTTGCAATGTGGAGAAATTACTGTTTGTGCATTTACAATATTCATTGATTTTTACCATTGAAAAACATCCAGAAATGATTGAAGCTACTGACTGAATGAAAGGAGCTGGCATCTCACTCTCTTTGAATCTTGTTTATCATGCTAAGAGGAGCAGGAAAAAGCAAAAAATTTCAGAATTGCACCTTGCAATGCGGAGAAATTACTGTTTGTGCATTTACAATATTCATTGATTTTTGCCATTGAAAAACGTCCAGAAATGATTGAAGCTACTGACTGAATGAAAGGAGCTGGCATCTCACTCTCTTTGAATCTTCTTTATCATGCTAAGAGGAGCAGGAAAAAGCAAAAAATTTCAGAATTGCACCTTGCAATGCGGAGAAATTACTGTTTGTGCATTTACAATATTCATTGATTTTTGCCATTGAAAAACATCATGTTATTCATATACCAGAAATGATTGAAGATACTGACTGAATGAAAGGAGCTGGCATCTCACTCTCTTTGAATCTTCTTTATCATGCTAAGAGGAGCAGGAAAAAGCAAAAAATTTCAGAATTGCACCTTGCAATGCGGAGAAATTACTGTTTGTGCATTTACAATATTCATTGATTTTTGCCATTGAAAAACGTCCAGAAATGATTGAAGCTACTGACTGAATGAAAGGAACTGGCATCTCACTCTCTTTGAATCTTCTTTATCATGCTAAGAGGAGCAGGAAAAAGCAAAAAATTTCAGAATTGCACCTTGCAATGCGGAGAAATTACTGTTTGTGCATTTACAAAATTCATTGATTTTTGCCATTGAAAAACATCATGTTATTCATATACCAGAAATGTTTGAAGCTACTGACTGAATGAAAGGAGCTGACATCTCACTCTCTTTGAATCTTCTTTATCATGCTAAGAGGAGCAGGAAAAAGCAAAAAATTTCAGAATTGCACCTTGCAATGCGGAGAAATTACTGTTTGTGCATTTACAATATTCATTGATTTTTGCCATTGAAAAACATCCAGAAATGATTGAAGCTACTGACTGAATGAAAGGAGCTGGCATCTCACTCTCTTTGAATCTTCTTTATCATGCTAAGAGGAGCAGGAAAAAGCAAAAAATTTCAGAATTGCACCTTGCAATGCGGAGAAATTACTGTTTGTGCATTTACAATATTCATTGATTTTTGCCATTGAAAAACATCATGTTATTCATATACCAGAAATGTTTGAAGCTACTGACTGAATGAAAGGAGCTGGCATCTCACTCTCTTTGAATCTTCTTTATCATGCTAAGAGGAGCAGGAAAAAGCAAAAAATTTCAGAATTGCACCTTGCAATGCGGAGAAATTACTGTTTGTGCATTTACAATATTCATTGATTTTTGCCATTGAAAAACATCATGTTATTCATATACCAGAAATGTTTGAAGCTACTGACTGAATGAAAGGAGCTGGCATCTCACTCTCTTTGAATCTTCTTTATCATGCTAAGAGGAGCAGGAAAAAGCAAAAAATTTCAGACTTGCACCTTGCAATGCGGAGAAATTACTGTTTGTGCATTTACAATATTCATTGATTTTTGCCATTGAAAAACATCATGTTATTCATATACCAGAAATGTTTGAAGCTACTGACTGAATGAAAGGAGCTGGCATCTCACTCTCTTTGAATCTTCTTTATCATGCTAAGAGGAGCAGGAAAAAGCAAAAAATTTCAGAATTGCACCTTGCAATGCGGAGAAATTACTGTTTGTGCATTTACAATATTCATTGATTTTTGCCATTGAAAAACGTCCAGAAATGATTGAAGCTACTGACTGAATGAAAGGAGCTGGCATCTCACTCTCTTTGAATCTTGTTTATCATGCTAAGAGGAGCAGGAAAAAGCAAAAAATTTCAGAATTGCACCTTGCAATGCGGAGAAATTACTGTTTGTGCATTTACAATATTCATTGATTTTTGCCATTGAAAAACGTCCAGAAATGATTGAAGCTACTGACTGAATGAAAGGAGCTGGCATCTCACTCTCTTTGAATCTTCTTTATCATGCTAAGAGGAGCAGGAAAAAGCAAAAAATTTCAGAATTGCACCTTGCAATGCGGAGAAATTACTGTTTGTGCATTTACAATATTCATTGATTTTTGCCATTGAAAAACATCATGTTATTCATATACCAGAAATGATTGAAGATACTGACTGAGTGAAAGGAGCTGGCATCTCACTCTCTTTGAATCTTCTTTATCATGCTAAGAGGAGCAGGAAAAAGCAAAAAATTTCAGAATTGCACCTTGCAATGCGGAGAAATTACTGTTTGTGCATTTACAATATTCATTGATTTTTGCCATTGAAAAACGTCCAGAAATGATTGAAGCTACTGACTGAATGAAAGGAACTGGCATCTCACTCTCTTTGAATCTTCTTTATCATGCTAAGAGGAGCAGGAAAAAGCAAAAAATTTCAGAATTGCACCTTGCAATGCGGAGAAATTACTGTTTGTGCATTTACAAAATTCATTGATTTTTGCCATTGAAAAACATCATGTTATTCATATACCAGAAATGTTTGAAGCTACTGACTGAATGAAAGGAGCTGACATCTCACTCTCTTTGAATCTTCTTTATCATGCTAAGAGGAGCAGGAAAAAGCAAAAAATTTCAGAATTGCACCTTGCAATGCGGAGAAATTACTGTTTGTGCATTTACAATATTCATTGATTTTTGCCATTGAAAAACATCCAGAAATGATTGAAGCTACTGACTGAATGAAAGGAGCTGGCATCTCACTCTCTTTGAATCTTCTTTATCATGCTAAGAGGAGCAGGAAAAAGCAAAAAATTTCAGAATTGCACCTTGCAATGCGGAGAAATTACTGTTTGTGCATTTACAATATTCATTGATTTTTGCCATTGAAAAACATCATGTTATTCATATACCAGAAATGTTTGAAGCTACTGACTGAATGAAAGGAGCTGGCATCTCACTCTCTTTGAATCTTCTTTATCATGCTAAGAGGAGCAGGAAAAAGCAAAAAATTTCAGAATTGCACCTTGCAATGCGGAGAAATTACTGTTTGTGCATTTACAATATTCATTGATTTTTGCCATTGAAAAACATCATGTTATTCATATACCAGAAATGTTTGAAGCTACTGACTGAATGAAAGGAGCTGGCATCTCACTCTCTTTGAATCTTCTTTATCATGCTAAGAGGAGCAGGAAAAAGCAAAAAATTTCAGAATTGCACCTTGCAATGTGGAGAAATTACTGTTTGTGCATTTACAATATTCATTGATTTTTACCATTGAAAAAGGTCCAGAAATGATTGAAGCTACTGACTGAATGAAAGTAGCTGGCATCTCACTCTCTTTGAATCTTCTTTATCATGCTAAGAGGAGCAGGAAAAAGCAAAAAATTTCAGAATTGCACCTTGCAATGTGGAGAAATTACTGTATGTGCATTTACAATATTCATTGATTTTTACCATTGAAAAACATCCAGAAATGATTGAAGCTACTGACTGAATGAAAGTAGCTGGCATCTCACTCTCTTTGAATCTTCTTTATCATGCTAAGAGGAGCAGGAAAAAGCAAAAAATTTCAGAATTGCACCTTGCAATGCAGAGAAATTACTGTTTGTGCATTTACAATATTCATTGATTTTTGCCATTGAAAAACATCATGTTATTCATATACCAGAAATGTTTGAAGCTACTGACTGAATGAAAGGAGCTGGCATCTCACTCTCTTTGAATCTTCTTTATCATGCTAAGAGGAGCAGGAAAAAGCAAAAAATTTCAGAATTGCACCTTGCAATGTGGAGAAATTACTGTTTGTGCATTTACAATATTCATTGATTTTTACCATTGAAAAACATCCAGAAATGATTGAAGCTACTGACTGAATGAAAGTAGCTGGCATCTCACTCTCTTTGTATCTTCTTTATCATGCTAAGAGGAGCAGGAAAAAGCAAAAAATTTCAGACTTGCACCTTGCAATGCGGAGAAATTACTGTTTGTGCATTTACAATATTCATTGATTTTTGCCATTGAAAAACATCATGTTATTCATATACCAGAAATGTTTGAAGCTACTGACTGAATGAAAGGAGCTGGCATCTCACTCTCTTTGAATCTTCTTTATCATGCTAAGAGGAGCAGGAAAAAGCAAAAAATTTCAGAATTGCACCTTGCAATGCGGAGAAATTACTGTTTGTGCATTTACAATATTCATTGATTTTTGCCATTGAAAAACGTCCAGAAATGATTGAAGCTACTGACTGAATGAAAGGAGCTGGCATCTCACTCTCTTTGAATCTTGTTTATCATGCTAAGAGGAGCAGGAAAAAGCAAAAAATTTCAGAATTGCACCTTGCAATGCGGAGAAATTACTGTTTGTGCATTTACAATATTCATTGATTTTTGCCATTGAAAAACGTCCAGAAATGATTGAAGCTACTGACTGAATGAAAGGAGCTGGCATCTCACTCTCTTTGAATCTTCTTTATCATGCTAAGAGGAGCAGGAAAAAGCAAAAAATTTCAGAATTGCACCTTGCAATGCGGAGAAATTACTGTTTGTGCATTTACAATATTCATTGATTTTTGCCATTGAAAAACATCATGTTATTCATATACCAGAAATGATTGAAGATACTGACTGAATGAAAGGAGCTGGCATCTCACTCTCTTTGAATCTTCTTTATCATGCTAAGAGGAGCAGGAAAAAGCAAAAAATTTCAGAATTGCACCTTGCAATGCGGAGAAATTACTGTTTGTGCATTTACAATATTCATTGATTTTTGCCATTGAAAAACGTCCAGAAATGATTGAAGCTACTGACTGAATGAAAGGAACTGGCATCTCACTCTCTTTGAATCTTCTTTATCATGCTAAGAGGAGCAGGAAAAAGCAAAAAATTTCAGAATTGCACCTTGCAATGCGGAGAAATTACTGTTTGTGCATTTACAAAATTCATTGATTTTTGCCATTGAAAAACATCATGTTATTCATATACCAGAAATGTTTGAAGCTACTGACTGAATGAAAGGAGCTGACATCTCACTCTCTTTGAATCTTCTTTATCATGCTAAGAGGAGCAGGAAAAAGCAAAAAATTTCAGAATTGCACCTTGCAATGCGGAGAAATTACTGTTTGTGCATTTACAATATTCATTGATTTTTGCCATTGAAAAACATCCAGAAATGATTGAAGCTACTGACTGAATGAAAGGAGCTGGCATCTCACTCTCTTTGAATCTTCTTTATCATGCTAAGAGGAGCAGGAAAAAGCAAAAAATTTCAGAATTGCACCTTGCAATGCGGAGAAATTACTGTTTGTGCATTTACAATATTCATTGATTTTTGCCATTGAAAAACATCATGTTATTCATATACCAGAAATGTTTGAAGCTACTGACTGAATGAAAGGAGCTGGCATCTCACTCTCTTTGAATCTTCTTTATCATGCTAAGAGGAGCAGGAAAAAGCAAAAAATTTCAGAATTGCACCTTGCAATGCGGAGAAATTACTGTTTGTGCATTTACAATATTCATTGATTTTTGCCATTGAAAAACATCATGTTATTCATATACCAGAAATGTTTGAAGCTACTGACTGAATGAAAGGAGCTGGCATCTCACTCTCTTTGAATCTTCTTTATCATGCTAAGAGGAGCAGGAAAAAGCAAAAAATTTCAGAATTGCACCTTGCAATGTGGAGAAATTACTGTTTGTGCATTTACAATATTCATTGATTTTTACCATTGAAAAAGGTCCAGAAATGATTGAAGCTACTGACTGAATGAAAGTAGCTGGCATCTCACTCTCTTTGAATCTTCTTTATCATGCTAAGAGGAGCAGGAAAAAGCAAAAAATTTCAGACTTGCACCTTGCAATGCGGAGAAATTACTGTTTGTGCATTTACAATATTCATTGATTTTTGCCATTGAAAAACATCATGTTATTCATATACCAGAAATGTTTGAAGCTACTGACTGAATGAAAGGAGCTGGCATCTCACTCTCTTTGAATCTTCTTTATCATGCTAAGAGGAGCAGGAAAAAGCAAAAAATTTCAGAATTGCACCTTGCAATGCGGAGAAATTACTGTTTGTGCATTTACAATATTCATTGATTTTTGCCATTGAAAAACGTCCAGAAATGATTGAAGCTACTGACTGAATGAAAGGAACTGGCATCTCACTCTCTTTGAATCTTCTTTATCATGCTAAGAGGAGCAGGAAAAAGCAAAAAATTTCAGAATTGCACCTTGCAATGCGGAGAAATTACTGTTTGTGCATTTACAAAATTCATTGATTTTTGCCATTGAAAAACATCATGTTATTCATATACCAGAAATGTTTGAAGCTACTGACTGAATGAAAGGAGCTGACATCTCACTCTCTTTGAATCTTCTTTATCATGCTAAGAGGAGCAGGAAAAAGCAAAAAATTTCAGAATTGCACCTTGCAATGCGGAGAAATTACTGTTTGTGCATTTACAATATTCATTGATTTTTGCCATTGAAAAACATCCAGAAATGATTGAAGCTACTGACTGAATGAAAGGAGCTGGCATCTCACTCTCTTTGAATCTTCTTTATCATGCTAAGAGGAGCAGGAAAAAGCAAAAAATTTCAGAATTGCACCTTGCAATGCGGAGAAATTACTGTTTGTGCATTTACAATATTCATTGATTTTTGCCATTGAAAAACATCATGTTATTCATATACCAGAAATGTTTGAAGCTACTGACTGAATGAAAGGAGCTGGCATCTCACTCTCTTTGAATCTTCTTTATCATGCTAAGAGGAGCAGGAAAAAGCAAAAAATTTCAGAATTGCACCTTGCAATGCGGAGAAATTACTGTTTGTGCATTTACAATATTCATTGATTTTTGCCATTGAAAAACATCATGTTATTCATATACCAGAAATGTTTGAAGCTACTGACTGAATGAAAGGAGCTGGCATCTCACTCTCTTTGAATCTTCTTTATCATGCTAAGAGGAGCAGGAAAAAGCAAAAAATTTCAGAATTGCACCTTGCAATGTGGAGAAATTACTGTTTGTGCATTTACAATATTCATTGATTTTTACCATTGAAAAAGGTCCAGAAATGATTGAAGCTACTGACTGAATGAAAGTAGCTGGCATCTCACTCTCTTTGAATCTTCTTTATCATGCTAAGAGGAGCAGGAAAAAGCAAAAAATTTCAGAATTGCACCTTGCAATGTGGAGAAATTACTGTTTGTGCATTTACAATATTCATTGATTTTTACCATTGAAAAACATCCAGAAATGATTGAAGCTACTGACTGAATGAAAGTAGCTGGCATCTCACTCTCTTTGAATCTTCTTTATCATGCTAAGAGGAGCAGGAAAAAGCAAAAAATTTCAGAATTGCACCTTGCAATGCAGAGAAATTACTGTTTGTGCATTTACAATATTCATTGATTTTTGCCATTGAAAAACATCATGTTATTCATATACCAGAAATGTTTGAAGCTACTGACTGAATGAAAGGAGCTGGCATCTCACTCTCTTTGAATCTTCTTTATCATGCTAAGAGGAGCAGGAAAAAGCAAAAAATTTCAGAATTGCACCTTGCAATGTGGAGAAATTACTGTTTGTGCATTTACAATATTCATTGATTTTTACCATTGAAAAACATCCAGAAATGATTGAAGCTACTGACTGAATGAAAGTAGCTGGCATCTCACTCTCTTTGTATCTTCTTTATCATGCTAAGAGGAGCAGGAAAAAGCAAAAAATTTCAGACTTGCACCTTGCAATGCGGAGAAATTACTGTTTGTGCATTTACAATATTCATTGATTTTTGCCATTGAAAAACATCATGTTATTCATATACCAGAAATGTTTGAAGCTACTGACTGAATGAAAGGAGCTGGCATCTCACTCTCTTTGAATCTTCTTTATCATGCTAAGAGGAGCAGGAAAAAGCAAAAAATTTCAGAATTGCACCTTGCAATGCGGAGAAATTACTGTTTGTGCATTTACAATATTCATTGATTTTTGCCATTGAAAAACGTCCAGAAATGATTGAAGCTACTGACTGAATGAAAGGAGCTGGCATCTCACTCTCTTTGAATCTTGTTTATCATGCTAAGAGGAGCAGGAAAAAGCAAAAAATTTCAGAATTGCACCTTGCAATGCGGAGAAATTACTGTTTGTGCATTTACAATATTCATTGATTTTTGCCATTGAAAAACGTCCAGAAATGATTGAAGCTACTGACTGAATGAAAGGAGCTGGCATCTCACTCTCTTTGAATCTTCTTTATCATGCTAAGAGGAGCAGGAAAAAGCAAAAAATTTCAGAATTGCACCTTGCAATGCGGAGAAATTACTGTTTGTGCATTTACAATATTCATTGATTTTTGCCATTGAAAAACATCATGTTATTCATATACCAGAAATGATTGAAGATACTGACTGAATGAAAGGAGCTGGCATCTCACTCTCTTTGAATCTTCTTTATCATGCTAAGAGGAGCAGGAAAAAGCAAAAAATTTCAGAATTGCACCTTGCAATGCGGAGAAATTACTGTTTGTGCATTTACAATATTCATTGATTTTTGCCATTGAAAAACGTCCAGAAATGATTGAAGCTACTGACTGAATGAAAGGAACTGGCATCTCACTCTCTTTGAATCTTCTTTATCATGCTAAGAGGAGCAGGAAAAAGCAAAAAATTTCAGAATTGCACCTTGCAATGCGGAGAAATTACTGTTTGTGCATTTACAAAATTCATTGATTTTTGCCATTGAAAAACATCATGTTATTCATATACCAGAAATGTTTGAAGCTACTGACTGAATGAAAGGAGCTGACATCTCACTCTCTTTGAATCTTCTTTATCATGCTAAGAGGAGCAGGAAAAAGCAAAAAATTTCAGAATTGCACCTTGCAATGCGGAGAAATTACTGTTTGTGCATTTACAATATTCATTGATTTTTGCCATTGAAAAACATCCAGAAATGATTGAAGCTACTGACTGAATGAAAGGAGCTGGCATCTCACTCTCTTTGAATCTTCTTTATCATGCTAAGAGGAGCAGGAAAAAGCAAAAAATTTCAGAATTGCACCTTGCAATGCGGAGAAATTACTGTTTGTGCATTTACAATATTCATTGATTTTTGCCATTGAAAAACATCATGTTATTCATATACCAGAAATGTTTGAAGCTACTGACTGAATGAAAGGAGCTGGCATCTCACTCTCTTTGAATCTTCTTTATCATGCTAAGAGGAGCAGGAAAAAGCAAAAAATTTCAGAATTGCACCTTGCAATGCGGAGAAATTACTGTTTGTGCATTTACAATATTCATTGATTTTTGCCATTGAAAAACATCATGTTATTCATATACCAGAAATGTTTGAAGCTACTGACTGAATGAAAGGAGCTGGCATCTCACTCTCTTTGAATCTTCTTTATCATGCTAAGAGGAGCAGGAAAAAGCAAAAAATTTCAGAATTGCACCTTGCAATGTGGAGAAATTACTGTTTGTGCATTTACAATATTCATTGATTTTTACCATTGAAAAAGGTCCAGAAATGATTGAAGCTACTGACTGAATGAAAGTAGCTGGCATCTCACTCTCTTTGAATCTTCTTTATCATGCTAAGAGGAGCAGGAAAAAGCAAAAAATTTCAGACTTGCACCTTGCAATGCGGAGAAATTACTGTTTGTGCATTTACAATATTCATTGATTTTTGCCATTGAAAAATATCATGTTATTCATATACCAGAAATGTTTGAAGCTACTGACTGAATGAAAGGAGCTGGCATCTCACTCTCTTTGAATCTTCTTTATCATGCTAAGAGGAGCAGGAAAAAGCAAAAAATTTCAGAATTGCACCTTGCAATGCGGAGAAATTACTGTTTGTGCATTTACAATATTCATTGATTTTTGCCATTGAAAAACATGTTATTCATATACCAGAAATGTTTGAAGCTACTGACTGAATGAAAGGAGCTGGCACCTCACTCTCTTTGAATCTTTATCATGCTAAGAGGAGCGGGAAAAAGCAAAAAATTTCAGAATTGCACCTTGCAATGCGGAGAAATTACTGTTTGTGCATTTACAATATTCATTGATTTTTGCCATTGAAAAACGTCCAGAAATGATTGAAGGTACTGACTGAATGAAAGGAGCTGGCATCTCACTCTCTTTGAATCTTCTTTATCATGCTAAGAGGAGCAGGAAAAAGCAAAAAATTTCAGAATTGCACCTTGCAATGCGGAGAAATTACTGTTTGTGCATTTACAATATTCATTGATTTTTGCCATTGAAAAACGTCCAGAAATGATTGAAGCTACTGACTGAATGAAAGGAGCTGGCATCTCACTCTCTTTGAATCTTCTTTATTATGCTAAGAGGAGCAGGAAAAAGCAAAAAATTTCAGAATTGCACCTTGCAATGCGGAGAAATTACAGTTTGTGCATTTACAATATTCATTGATTTTTGCCATTGAAAAACATCCAGAAATGATTGAAGCTACTGACTGAATGAAAGGAGCTGGCATCTCACTCTCTTTGAATCTTCTTTATCATGCTAAGAGGAGCAGGAAAAAGCAAAAAATTTCAGAATTGCACCTTGCAATGCGGAGAAATTACTGTTTGTGCATTTACAATATTCATTGATTTTTGCCATTGAAAAACATCATGTTATTCATATACCAGAAATGTTTGAAGCTACTGACTGAATGAAAGGAGCTGGCATCTCACTCTCTTTGAATCTTCTTTATCATGCTAAGAGGAGCAGGAAAAAGCAAAAAATTTCAGAATTGCACCTTGCAATGTGGAGAAATTACTGTTTGTGCATTTACAATATTCATTGATTTTTACCATTGAAAAACGTCCAGAAATGATTGAAGCTACTGACTGAATGAAAGTAGCTGGCATCTCACTCTCTTTGAATCTTCTTTATCATGCTAAGAGGAGCAGGAAAAAGCAAAAAATTTCAGACTTGCACCTTGCAATGCGGAGAAATTACTGTTTGTGCATTTACAATATTCATTGATTTTTGCCATTGAAAAACATCATGTTATTCATATACCAGAAATGTTTGAAGCTACTGACTGAATGAAAGGAGCTGGCATCTCACTCTCTTTGAATCTTCTTTATCATGCTAAGAGGAGCAGGAAAAAGCAAAAAATTTCAGAATTGCACCTTGCAATGCGGAGAAATTACTGTTTGTGCATTTACAATATTCATTGATTTTTGCCATTGAAAAACGCCCAGAAATGATTGAAGCTACTGACTGAATGAAAGGAGCTGGCATCTCACTCTCTTTGAATCTTGTTTATCATGCTAAGAGGAGCAGGAAAAAGCAAAAAATTTCAGAATTGCACCTTGCAATGCGGAGAAATTACTGTTTGTGCATTTACAATATTCATTGATCTTTGCCATTGAAAAACATCCAGAAATGATTGAAGCTACTGACTGAATGAAAGTTGCTGGCATCTCACTCTCTTTGAATCTTCTTTATCATGCTAAGAGGAGCAGGAAAAAGCAAAAAATTTCAGAATTGCACCTTGCAATGCGGAGAAATTACTGTTTGTGCATTTACAATATTCATTGATTTTTGCCATTGAAAAACATCATGTTATTCATATACCAGAAATGTTTGAAGCTACTGACTGAATGAAAGGAGCTGGCATCTCACTCTCTTTGAATCTTCTTTATCATGCTAAGAGGAGCAGGAAAAAGCAAAAAATTTCAGAATTGCACCTTGCAATGTGGAGAAATTACTGTTTGTGCATTTACAATATTCATTGATTTTTACCATTGAAAAACGTCCAGAAATGATTGAAGCTACTGACTGAATGAAAGTAGCTGGCATCTCACTCTCTTTGAATCTTCTTTATCATGCTAAGAGGAGCAGGAAAAAGCAAAAAATTTCAGACTTGCACCTTGCAATGCGGAGAAATTACTGTTTGTGCATTTACAATATTCAATGATTTTTGCCATTGAAAAACATCATGTTATTCATATACCAGAAATGTTTGAAGCTACTGACTGAATGAAAGGAGCTGGCATCTCACTCTCTTTGAATCTTCTTTATCATGCTAAGAGGAGCAGGAAAAAGCAAAAAATTTCAGAATTGCACCTTGCAATGCGGAGAAATTACTGTTTGTGCATTTACAATATTCATTGATTTTTGCCATTGAAAAACGTCCAGAAATGATTGAAGCTACTGACTGAATGAAAGGAGCTGGCATCTCACTCTCTTTGAATCTTCTTTATCATGCTAAGAGGAGCAGGAAAAAGCAAAAAATTTCAGAATTGCACCTTGCAATGCGGAGAAATTACTGTTTGTGCATTTACAATATTCATTGATTTTTGCCATTGAAAAACATCCAGAAATGATTGAAGCTACTGACTGAATGAAAGGAGCTGGCATCTCACTCTCTTTGAATCTTCTTTATCATGCTAAGAGGAGCAGGAAAAAGCAAAAAATTTCAGAATTGCACCTTGCAATGCGGAGAAATTACTGTTTGTGCATTTACAAAATTCATTGATTTTTGCCATTGAAAAACATCATGTTATTCATATACCAGAAATGTTTGAAGCTACTGACTGAATGAAAGGAGCTGACATCTCACTCTCTTTGAATCTTCTTTATCATGCTAAGAGGAGCAGGAAAAAGCAAAAAATTTCAGAATTGCACCTTGCAATGCGGAGAAATTACTGTTTGTGCATTTACAATATTCATTGATTTTTGCCATTGAAAAACATCCAGAAATGATTGAAGCTACTGACTGAATGAAAGGAGCTGGCATCTCACTCTCTTTGAATCTTCTTTATCATGCTAAGAGGAGCAGGAAAAAGCAAAAAATTTCAGAATTGCACCTTGCAATGCGGAGAAATTACTGTTTGTGCATTTACAAAATTCATTGATTTTTGCCATTGAAAAACATCATGTTATTCATATACCAGAAATGTTTGAAGCTACTGACTGAATGAAAGGAGCTGACATCTCACTCTCTTTGAATCTTCTTTATCATGCTAAGAGGAGCAGGAAAAAGCAAAAAATTTCAGAATTGCACCTTGCAATGCGGAGAAATTACTGTTTGTGCATTTACAATATTCATTGATTTTTGCCATTGAAAAACATCCAGAAATGATTGAAGCTACTGACTGAATGAAAGGAGCTGGCATCTCACTCTCTTTGAATCTTCTTTATCATGCTAAGAGGAGCAGGAAAAAGCAAAAAATTTCAGAATTGCACCTTGCAATGCGGAGAAATTACTGTTTGTGCATTTACAATATTCATTGATTTTTGCCATTGAAAAACATCATGTTATTCATATACCAGAAATGTTTGAAGCTACTGACTGAATGAAAGGAGCTGGCATCTCACTCTCTTTGAATCTTCTTTATCATGCTAAGAGGAGCAGGAAAAAGCAAAAAATTTCAGAATTGCACCTTGCAATGCGGAGAAATTACTGTTTGTGCATTTACAATATTCATTGATTTTTGCCATTGAAAAACATCATGTTATTCATATACCAGAAATGTTTGAAGCTACTGACTGAATGAAAGGAGCTGGCATCTCACTCTCTTTGAATCTTCTTTATCATGCTAAGAGGAGCAGGAAAAAGCAAAAAATTTCAGAATTGCACCTTGCAATGTGGAGAAATTACTGTTTGTGCATTTACAATATTCATTGATTTTTACCATTGAAAAAGGTCCAGAAATGATTGAAGCTACTGACTGAATGAAAGTAGCTGGCATCTCACTCTCTTTGAATCTTCTTTATCATGCTAAGAGGAGCAGGAAAAAGCAAAAAATTTCAGACTTGCACCTTGCAATGCGGAGAAATTACTGTTTGTGCATTTACAATATTCATTGATTTTTGCCATTGAAAAACATCATGTTATTCATATACCAGAAATGTTTGAAGCTACTGACTGAATGAAAGGAGCTGGCATCTCACTCTCTTTGAATCTTCTTTATCATGCTAAGAGGAGCAGGAAAAAGCAAAAAATTTCAGAATCGCACCTTGCAATGCGGAGAAATTACTGTTTGTGCATTTACAATTTTCATTGATTTTTGCCATTGAAAAACGTCCAGAAATGATTGAAGGTACTGACTGAATGAAAGGAGCTGGCATCTCACTCTCTTTGAATCTTCTTTATCATGCTAAGAGGAGCAGGAAAAAGCAAAAAATTTCAGAATTGCACCTTGCAATGCGGAGAAATTACTGTTTGTGCATTTACAATATTCATTGATTTTTGCCATTGAAAAACGTCCAGAAATGATTGAAGCTACTGACTGAATGAAAGGAGCTGGCATCTCACTCTCTTTGAATCTTCTTTATCATGCTAAGAGGAGCAGGAAAAAGCAAAAAATTTCAGAATTGCACCTTGCAATGCGGAGAAATTACAGTTTGTGCATTTACAATATTCATTGATTTTTGCCATTGAAAAACATCCAGAAATGATTGAAGCTACTGACTGAATGAAAGGAGCTGGCATCTCACTCTCTTTGAATCTTCTTTATCATGCTAAGAGGAGCAGGAAAAAGCAAAAAATTTCAGAATTGCACCTTGCAATGCGGAGAAATTACTGTTTGTGCATTTACAATATTCATTGATTTTTGCCATTGAAAAACATCATGTTATTCATATACCAGAAATGTTTGAAGCTACTGACTGAATGAAAGGAGCTGGCATCTCACTCTCTTTGAATCTTCTTTATCATGCTAAGAGGAGCAGGAAAAAGCAAAAAATTTCAGAATTGCACCTTGCAATGCGGAGAAATTACTGTTTGTGCATTTACAATATTCATTGATTTTTGCCATTGAAAAACATCATGTTATTCATATACCAGAAATGTTTGAAGCTACTGACTGAATGAAAGGAGCTGGCATCTCACTCTCTTTGAATCTTCTTTATCATGCTAAGAGGAGCAGGAAAAAGCAAAAAATTTCAGAATTGCACCTTGCAATGTGGAGAAATTACTGTTTGTGCATTTACAATATTCATTGATTTTTACCATTGAAAAACGTCCAGAAATGATTGAAGCTACTGACTGAATGAAAGTAGCTGGCATCTCACTCTCTTTGAATCTTCTTTATCATGCTAAGAGGAGCAGGAAAAAGCAAAAAATTTCAGACTTGCACCTTGCAATGCGGAGAAATTACTGTTTGTGCATTTACAATATTCATTGATTTTTGCCATTGAAAAACATCATGTTATTCATATACCAGAAATGTTTGAAGCTACTGACTGAATGAAAGGAGCTGGCATCTCACTCTCTTTGAATCTTCTTTATCATGCTAAGAGGAGCAGGAAAAAGCAAAAAATTTCAGAATTGCACCTTGCAATGCGGAGAAATTACTGTTTGTGCATTTACAATATTCATTGATTTTTGCCATTGAAAAACGTCCAGAAATGATTGAAGCTACTGACTGAATGAAAGGAGCTGGCATCTCACTCTCTTTGAATCTTGTTTATCATGCTAAGAGGAGCAGGAAAAAGCAAAAAATTTCAGAATTGCACCTTGCAATGCGGAGAAATTACTGTTTGTGCATTTACAATATTCATTGATTTTTGCCATTGAAAAACATCCAGAAATGATTGAAGCTACTGACTGAATGAAAGGAGCTGGCATCTCACTCTCTTTGAATCTTCTTTATCATGCTAAGAGGAGCAGGAAAAAGCAAAAAATTTCAGAATTGCACCTTGCAATGCGGAGAAATTACTGTTTGTGCATTTACAATATTCATTGATTTTTGCCATTGAAAAACATCATGTTATTCATATACCAGAAATGTTTGAAGCTACTGACTGAATGAAAGGAGCTGGCATCTCACTCTCTTTGAATCTTCTTTATCATGCTAAGAGGAGCAGGAAAAAGCAAAAAATTTCAGAATTGCACCTTGCAATGCGGAGAAATTACTGTTTGTGCATTTACAATATTCATTGATTTTTGCCATTGAAAAACGTCCAGAAATGATTGAAGCTACTGACTGAATGAAAGGAGCTGGCATCTCACTCTCTTTGAATCTTGTTTATCATGCTAAGAGGAGCAGGAAAAAGCAAAAAATTTCAGAATTGCACCTTGCAATGCGGAGAAATTACTGTTTGTGCATTTACAATATTCATTGATTTTTGCCATTGAAAAACATCCAGAAATGATTGAAGCTACTGACTGAATGAAAGGAGCTGGCATCTCACTCTCTTTGAATCTTCTTTATCATGCTAAGAGGAGCAGGAAAAAGCAAAAAATTTCAGAATTGCACCTTGCAATGCGGAGAAATTACTGTTTGTGCATTTACAATATTCATTGATTTTTGCCATTGAAAAACATCATGTTATTCATATACCAGAAATGTTTGAAGCTACTGACTGAATGAAAGGAGCTGGCATCTCACTCTCTTTGAATCTTCTTTATCATGCTAAGAGGAGCAGGAAAAAGCAAAAAATTTCATAATTGCACCTTGCAATGCGGAGAAATTACTGTTTGTGCATTTACAATATTCATTGATTTTTGCCATTGAAAAACGTCCAGAAATGATTGAAGCTACTGACTGAATGAAAGGAGCTGGCATCTCACTCTCTTTGAATCATGTTTATCATGCTAAGAGGAGCAGGAAAAAGCAAAAAATTTCAGAATTGCACCTTGCAATGCGGAGAAATTACTGTTTGTGCATTTACAATATTCATTGATTTTTGCCATTGAAAAACGTCCAGAAATTATTGAAGCTACTGACTGAATGAAAGGAGCTGGCATCTCACTCTCTTTGAATCTTCTTTATCATGCTAAGAGGAGCAGGAAAAAGCAAAAAATTTCAGAATTGCACCTTGCAATGCGGAGAAATTACTGTTTGTGCATTTACAATATTCATTGATTTTTGCCATTGAAAAACATCATGTTATTCATATACCAGAAATGATTGAAGCTACTGACTGAATGAAAGGAGCTGGCATCTCACTCTCTTTGAATCTTCTTTGTCATGCTAAGAGGAGCAGGAAAAAGTAAAAAATTTCAGAATTGCACTATGCAATGCGGAGAAATTACTGTTTGTGCATTTATAATATTCAATGATTTTTGCCATTGAAAAACGTCCAGAAATGATTGAAGCTACTGACTGAACGAAAGGAGCTGGCATCTCACTCTCTTTGAATCTTCTTTATCATGCTAAGAGGAGCAGGAAAAAGCAAAAAATTTCAGAATTGCACCTTGCAATGCGGAGAAATTACTGTTTGTGCATTTACAATATTCATTGATTTTTGCCATTGAAAAACATCATGTTATTCATATACCAGAAATGTTTGAAGCTACTGACTGAATGAAAGGAGCTGGCATCTCACTCTCTTTGAATCTTCTTTATCATGCTAAGTGGAGCAGGAAAAAGCAAAAAATTTCAGAATTGCAACTTGCAATGCGGAGAAATTACTGTTTGTGCATTTACAATATTCATTGATTTTTGCCATTGAAAAACGTCCAGAAATGATTGAAGCTACTGACTGAATGAAAGGAGCTGGCATCTCACTCTCTTTGAATCTTCTTTATCATGCTAAGAGGAGCAGGTAAAAGCAAAAAATTTCAGAATTGCACCTTGCAATGCGGAGAAATTACTGTTTGTGCATTTACAATATTCATTGATTTTTGCCATTGAAAAACGTCCAGAAATGATTGAAGCTACTGACTGAATGAAAGGAGCTGGCATCTCACTCTCTTTGAATCATGTTTATCATGCTAAGAGGAGCAGGAAAAAGCAAAAAATTTCAGAATTGCACCTTGCAATGCGGAGAAATTACTGTTTGTGCATTTACAATATTCATTGATTTTTGCCATTGAAAAACGTCCAGAAATTATTGAAGCTACTGACTGAATGAAAGGAGCTGGCATCTCACTCTCTTTGAATCTTCTTTATCATGCTAACAGGAGCAGGAAAAAGCAAAAAATTTCAGAATTGCACCTTGCAATGCGGAGAAATTACTGTTTGTGCATTTACAATATTCATTGATTTTTGCCATTGAAAAACATCATGTTATTCATATACCAGAAATGATTGAAGCTACTGACTGAATGAAAGGAGCTGGCATCTCACTCTCTTTGAATCTTCTTTATCATGCTAAGAGGAGCAGGAAAAAGCAAAAAATTTCAGAATTGCACCTTGCAATGCGGAGAAATTACTGTTTGTGCATTTACAATATTCATTGATTTTTGCCATTGAAAAACATCATGTTATTCATATACCAGAAATGTTTGAAGCTACTGACTGAATGAAAGGAGCTGGCATCTCACTCTCTTTGAATCTTCTTTATCATGCTAAGAGGAGCAGGAAAAAGCAAAAAATTTCAGAATTGCACCTTGCAATGCGGAGAAATTACTGTTTGTGCATTTACAATATTCATTGATTTTTACCATTGAAAAACGTCCAGAAATGATTGAGGCTACTGACTGAACGAAAGGAGCTGGCATCTCACTCTCTTTGAATCTTCTTTAACATGCTAAGAGGAGCAGGAAAAAGCAAAAAATTTCAGAATTGCACCTTGCAATGCGGAGAAATTACTGTTTGTGCATTTACAATATTCATTGATTTTTGCCATTGAAAAACATCATGTTATTCATATACCAGAAATGTTTGAAGCTACTGACTGAATGAAAGGAGCTGGCATCTCACTCTCTTTGAATCTTCTTTATCATGCTAAGAGGAGCAGGAAAAAACAAAAAATTTCAGAATTGCACCTTGCAATGCGGAGAAATTACTGTTTGTGCATTTACAATATTCATTGATTTTTGCCATTGAAAAACATCATGTTATTCATATACCAGAAATGTTTGAAGCTACTGACTGAATGAAAGGAGCTGGCATCTCACTCTCTTTGAATCTTCTTTATCATGCTAAGAGGAGCAGGAAAAAGCAAAAAATTTCAGAATTGCACCTTGCAATGCGGAGAAATTACAGTTTGTGCATTTACAATATTCATTGATTTTTGCCATTGAAAAACGTCCAGAAATGATTGAAGCTACTGACTGAATGAAAGGAGCTGGCATCTCACTCTCTTTGAATCTTCTTTATCATGCTAAGAGGAGCAGGAAAAAGCAAAAAATTTCAGAATTGCACCTTGCAATGCGGAGAAATTACTGTTTGTGCATTTACAATATTCATTGATTTTTGCCATTGAAAAACGTCCAGAAATGATTGAAGCTACTGACTGAATGAAAGGAGTTGGCATCTCACTCTCTTTGAATCTTCTTTATCATGCTAAGAGGAGCAGGAAAAAGCAAAAAATTTCAGAATTGCTCCTTGCAATGCGGAGAAATTACTGTTTGTGCATTTACAATATTCATTGATTTTTGCCATTGAAAAACATGTTATTCATATACCAGAAATGTTTGAAGCTACTGACTGAATGAAAGGAGCTGGCACCTCACTCTCTTTGAATCTTCTTTATCATGCTAAGAGGAGCAGGAAAAAGCAAAAAATTTCAGAATTGCACCTTGCAATGCGGAGAAATTACTGTTTGTGCATTTACAATATTCATTGATTTTTGCCATTGAAAAACGTCCAGAAATGATTGAAGCTACTGACTGAATGAAAGGAGCTGGCATCTCACTCTCTTTGAATCTTCTTTATCATGCTAAGAGGAGCAGGAAAAAGCAAAAAATTTCAGAATTGCACCTTGCAATGCGGAGAAATTACTGTTTGTGCATTTACAATATTCATTGATTTTTGCCATTGAAAAACGTTCAGAAATGATTGAAGCTACTGACTGAATGAAAGGAGCTGGCATCTCACTCTCTTTGAATCTTCTTTATCATGCTAAGAGGAGCAGGAAAAAGCAAAAAATTTCAGAATTGCACCTTGCAATGCGGAGAAATTACTGTTTGTGCATTTACAATATTCATTGATTTTTGCCATTGAAAAACATCATGTTATTCATATACCAGAAATGTTTGAAGCTACTGACTGAATGAAAGGAGCTGGCATCTCACTCTCTTTGAATCTTCTTTATCATGCTAAGAGGAGCAGGAAAAAGCAAAAAATTTCAGAATTGCACCTTGCAATGCGGAGAAATTACTGTTTGTGCATTTACAATATTCATTGATTTTTGCCATTGAAAAACGTCCAGAAATGATTGAAGCTACTGACTGAATGAAAGGAGCTGGCATCTCACTCTCTTTGAATCATGTTTATCATGCTAAGAGGAGCAGGAAAAAGCAAAAAATTTCAGAATTGCACCTTGCAATGCGGAGAAATTACTGTTTGTGCATTTACAATATTCATTGATTTTTGCCATTGAAAAACGTCCAGAAATTATTGAAGCTACTGACTGAATGAAAGGAGCTGGCATCTCACTCTCTTTGAATCTTCTTTATCATGCTAAGAGGAGCAGGAAAAGGCAAAAAATTTCAGAATTGCACCTTGCAATGCGGAGAAATTACTGTTTGTGCATTTACAATATTCATTGATTTTTGCCATTGAAAAACATCATGTTATTCATATACCAGAAATGATTGAAGCTACTGACTGAATGAAAGGAGCTGGCATCTCACTCTCTTTGAATCTTCTTTATCATGCTAAGAGGAGCAGGAAAAAGTAAAAAATTTCAGAATTGCACAATGCAATGCGGAGAAATTACTGTTTGTGCATTTATAATATTCAATGATTTTTGCCATTGAAAAACGTCCAGAAATGATTGAAGCTACTGACTGAACGAAAGGAGCTGGCATCTCACTCTCTTTGAATCTTCTTTATCATGCTAAGAGGAGCAGGAAAAAGCAAAAAATTTCAGAATTGCACCTTGCAATGCGGAGAAATTACTGTTTGTGCATTTACAATATTCATTGATTTTTGCCATTGAAAAACATCATGTTATTCATATACCAGAAATGTTTGAAGCTACTGACTGAATGAAAGGAGCTGGCATCTCACTCTCTTTGAATCTTCTTTATCATGCTAAGTGGAGCAGGAAAAAGCAAAAAATTTCAGAATTGCAACTTGCAATGCGGAGAAATTACTGTTTGTGCATTTACAATATTCATTGATTTTTGCCATTGAAAAACGTCCAGAAATGATTGAAGCTACTGACTGAATGAAAGGAGCTGGCATCTCACTCTCTTTGAATCTTCTTTATCATGCTAAGAGGAGCAGGTAAAAGCAAAAAATTTCAGAATTGCACCTTGCAATGCGGAGAAATTACTGTTTGTGCATTTACAATATTCATTGATTTTTGCCATTGAAAAACGTCCAGAAATGATTGAAGCTACTGACTGAATGAAAGGAGCTGGCATCTCACTCTCTTTGAATCTTCTTTATCATGCTAAGAGGAGCAGGTAAAAGCAAAAAATTTCAGAATTGCACCTTGCAATGCGGAGAAATTACTGTTTGTGCATTTACAATATTCATTGATTTTTGCCATTGAAAAACGTCCAGAAATGATTGAAGCTACTGACTGAATGAAAGGAGCTGGCATCTCACTCTCTTTGAATCTTCTTTATCATGCTAAGAGGAGCAGGAAAAAGCAAAAAATTTCAGAATTGCACCTTGCAATGCGGAGAAATTACTGTTTGTGCATTTACAATATTCATTGATTTTTGCCATTGAAAAACATCATGTTATTCATATACCAGAAATGTTTGAAGCTACTGACTGAATGAAAGGAGCTGGCATCTCACTCTCTTTGAATCTTCTTTATCATGCTAAGAGGAGCAGGAAAAAACAAAAAATTTCAGAATTGCACCTTGCAATGCGGAGAAATTACTGTTTGTGCATTTACAATATTCATTGATTTTTGCCATTGAAAAACATCATGTTATTCATATACCAGAAATGTTTGAAGCTACTGACTGAATGAAAGGAGCTGGCATCTCACTCTCTTTGAATCTTCTTTATCATGCTAAGAGGAGCAGGAAAAAGCAAAAAATTTCAGAATTGCACCTTGCAATGCGGAGTAATTACAGTTTGTGCATTTACAATATTCATTGATTTTTGCCATTGAAAAACGTCCAGAAATGATTGAAGCTACTGACTGAATGAAAGGAGCTGGCTTCTCACTCTCTTTGAATCTTCTTTATCATGCTAAGAGGAGCAGGAAAAAGCAAAAAATTTCAGAATTGCACCTTGCAATGCGGAGAAATTACTGTTTGTGCATTTACAATATTCATTGATTTTTGCCATTGAAAAACGTCCAGAAATGATTGAAGCTACTGACTGAATGAAAGGAGCTGGCATCTCACTCTCTTTGAATCTTCTTTATCATGCTAAGAGGAGCAGGAAAAAGCAAAAAATTTCAGAATTGCTCCTTGCAATGCGGAGAAATTACTGTTTGTGCATTTACAATATTCATTGATTTTTGCCATTGAAAAACATGTTATTCATATACCAGAAATGTTTGAAGCTACTGACTGAATGAAAGGAGCTGGCACCTCACTCTCTTTGAATCTTCTTTATCATGCTAAGAGGAGCAGGAAAAAGCAAAAAATTTCAGAATTGCACCTTGCAATGCGGAGAAATTACTGTTTGTGCATTTACAATATTCATTGATTTTTGCCATTGAAAAACGTCCAGAAATGATTGAAGCTACTGACTGAATGAAAGGAGCTGGCATCTCACTCTCTTTGAATCTTCTTTATCATGCTAAGAGGAGCAGGAAAAAGCAAAAAATTTCAGAATTGCACCTTGCAATGCGGAGAAATTACTGTTTGTGCATTTACAATATTCATTGATTTTTGCCATTGAAAAACGTTCAGAAATGATTGAAGCTACTGACTGAATGAAAGGAGCTGGCATCTCACTCTCTTTGAATCTTCTTTATCATGCTAAGAGGAGCAGGAAAAAGCAAAAAATTTCAGAATTGCGCCTTGCAATGTGGAGAAATTAGTGTTTGTGCATTTACAAAATTCATTGATTTTTGCCATTGAAAAACATCATGTTATTCATTTACCAGAAATGATTGAAGCTACTGACTGAATGAAAGGAGCTGGCATCTCACTCTCTTTGAAACTTCTTTATCATGCTAAGAGGAGCAGGAAAAAGCAAAAAATTTCAGAATTGCACCTTGCAATGCGGAGAAATTACTGTTTGTGCATTTACAATATTCATTGATTTTTGCCATTGAAAAACGTCCAGAAATGATTGAAGCTACTGACTGAATGAAAGGAGCTGGCATCTCACTCTCTTTGAATCTTCTTTATCATGCTAAGAGGAGCAGGAAAAAGCAAAAAATTTCAGAATTGCACCTTGCAATGCGGAGAAATTACTGTTTGTGCATTTACAATATTCATTGATTTTTACCATTGAAAAACGTCCAGAAATGATTGAAGCTACTGACTGAATGAAAGTAGCTGGCATCTCACTCTCTTTGAATCTTCTTTATCATGCTAAGAGGAGCAGGAAAAAGCAAAAAATTTCAGACTTGCACCTTGCAATGCGGAGAAATTACTGTTTGTGCATTTACAATATTCATTGATTTTTGCCATTGAAAAACATCATGTTATTCATATACCAGAAATGTTTGAAGCTACTGACTGAATGAAAGGAGCTGGCATCTCACTCTCTTTGAATCTTCTTTATCATGCTAAGAGGAGCAGGAAAAAGCAAAAAATTTCAGAATTGCACCTTGCAATGCGGAGAAATTACTGTTTGTGCATTTACAATATTCATTGATTTTTGCCATTGAAAAACGTCCAGAAATGATTGAAGCTACTGACTGAATGAAAGGAGCTGGCATCTCACTCTCTTTGAATCTTCTTTATCATGCTAAGAGGAGCAGGAAAAAGCAAAAAATTTCAGAATTGCACCTTACAATGCGGAGAAATTACAGTTTGTGCATTTACAATATTCATTGATTTTTGCCATTGAAAAACGTCCAGAAATGATTGAAGCTACTGACTGAATGAAAGGAGCTGGCATCTCACTCTCTTTGAATCTTCTTTATCATGCTAAGAGGAGCAGGAAAAAGCAAAAAATTTCAGAATTGCACCTTGCAATGCGGAGAAATTACTGTTTGTGCATTTACAATATTCATTGATTTTTGCCATTGAAAAACGTCCAGAAATGATTGAAGCTACTGACTGAATGAAAGGAGCTGGCATCTCACTCTCTTTGAATCTTCTTTATCATGCTAAGAGGAGCAGGAAAAAGCAAAAAATTTCAGAATTGCACCTTGCAATGCGGAGAAATTACTGTTTGTGCATTTACAATATTCATTGATTTTTGCCATTGAAAAACATCATGTTATTCATATACCAGAAATGTTTGAAGCTACTGACTGAATGAAAGGAGCTGGCATCTCACTCTCTTTGAATCTTCTTTATCATGCTAAGAGGAGCAGGAAAAAGCAAAAAATTTCAGAATTGCACCTTGCAATGCGGAGAAATTACTGTTTGTGCAATTACAATATTCATTGATTTTTGCCATTGAAAAACGTCCAGAAATGATTGAAGCTACTGACTGAATGAAAGGAGCTGGCATCTCACTCTCTATGAATCTTCTTTATCATGCTAAGAGGAGCAGGAAAAGCAAAAAATTTCAGAATTGCACCTTGCAATGTGAAGAAATTACAGTTTGTGCATTTACAATATTCATTGACTTTTGCCATTGAAAAACATCCAGAAATGATTGAAGCTACTGACTGAATGAAAGGAGCTGGCATCTCACTCTCTTTGAATCTTCTTTATCATGCTAAGCGGAGCAGGAAAAAGCAAAAAATTTCAGAATTGCACCTTGCAATGCGGAGAAATTACTGTTTGTGCATTTACAATATTCATTGATTTTTGCCATTGAAAAACGTCCAGAAATGATTGAAGCTACTGACTGAATGAAAGGAGCTGGCATCTCACTCTCTTTGAATCTTCTTTATCATGCTAAGAGGAGCAGGAAAAAGCAAAAAATTTCAGAATTGCGCCTTGCAATGCGGAGAAATTACTGTTTGTGAATTTACAAAATTCATTGATTTTTGCCATTGAAAAACATCATGGTATTCATTTACCAGAAATGATTGAAGCTACTGACTGAATGAAAGGAGCTGGCATCTCACTCTCTTTGAATATTCTTTATCATGCTAAGAGGAGCAGGAAAAAGCAAAACATTTCAGAATTGCACCTTGCAATGCGAAGAAATTACTGTTTGTGCATTTACAATATTCATTGATTTTTGCCATTGAAAAACGTCCAGAAATGATTGAAGCTACTGACTGAATGAAAGTAGCTGGCATCTCACTCTCTTTGAATCTTCTTTATCATGCTAAGAGGAGCAGGAAAAAGCAAAAAATTTCAGACTTGCACCTTGCAATGCGGAGAAATTACTGTTTGTGCATTTACAATATTCATTGATTTTTGCCATTGAAAAACATCATGTTATTCATATACCAGAAATGTTTGAAGCTACTGACTGAATGAAAGGAGCTGGCATCTCACTCTCTTTGAATCTTCTTTATCATGCTAAGAGGAGCAGGAAAAAGCAAAAAATTTCAGAATTGCACCTTGCAATGCGGAGAAATTACTGTTTGTGCATTTACAATATTCATTGATTTTTGCCATTGAAAAACGTCCAGAAATGATTGAAGCTACTGACTGAATGAAAGGAGCTGGCATCTCACTCTCTTTGAATCTTCTTTATCATGCTAAGAGGAGCAGGAAAAAGCAAAAAATTTCAGAATTGCACCTTGCAATGCGGAGAAATTACTGTTTGTGCATTTACAATATTCATTGATTTTTGCCATTGAAAAACGTCCAGAAATGATTGAAGCTACTGACTGAATGAAAGGAGCTGGCATCTCACTCTCTTTGAATCTTCTTTATCATGCTAAGAGGAGCGGGAAAAAGCACAAAATTTCAGAATTGCACCTTGCAATGCGGAGAAATTACTGTTTGTGCATTTACAATATTCATTGATTTTTACCATTGAAAAACGTCCAGAAATGATTGAAGCTACTGACTGAATGAAAGTAGCTGGCATCTCACTCTCTTTGAATCTTCTTTATCATGCTAAGAGGAGCAGGAAAAAGCAAAAAATTTCAGACTTGCACCTTGCAATGCGGAGAAATTACTGTTTGTGCATTTACAATATTCATTGATTTTTGCCATTGAAAAACATCATGTTATTCATATACCAGAAATGTTTGAAGCTACTGACTGAATGAAAGGAGCTGGCATCTCACTCTCTTTGAATCTTCTTTATCATGCTAAGAGGAGCAGGAAAAAGCAAAAAATTTCAGAATTGCACCTTGCAATGCGGAGAAATTACTGTTTGTGCATTTACAATATTCATTGATTTTTGCCATTGAAAAACATCATGTTATTCATATACCAGAAATGTTTGAAGCTACTGACTGAATGAAAGGAGCTGGCATCTCACTCTCTTTGAATCTTCTTTATCATGCTAAGAGGAGCAGGAAAAAGCAAAAAATTTCAGAATTGCACCTTGCAATGCGGAGAAATTACTGTTTGTGCATTTACAATATTCATTGATTTTTGCCATTGAAAAACGTCCAGAAATGATTGAAGCTACTGACTGAATGAAAGGAGCTGGCATCTCACTCTCTTTGAATCTTCTTTATCATGCTAAGAGGAGCAGGAAAAAGCAAAAAATTTCAGAATTGCACCTTACAATGCGGAGAAATTACAGTTTGTGCATTTACAATATTCATTGATTTTTGCCATTGAAAAACGTCCAGAAATGATTGAAGCTACTGACTGAATGAAAGGAGCTGGCATCTCACTCTCTTTGAATCTTCTTTATCATGCTAAGAGGAGCAGGAAAAAGCAAAAAATTTCAGAATTGCACCTTACAATGCGGAGAAATTACAGTTTGTGCATTTACAATATTCATTGATTTTTGCCATTGAAAAACGTCCAGAAATGATTGAAGCTACTGACTGAATGAAAGGAGCTGGCATCTCACTCTCTTTGAATCTTCTTTATCATGCTAAGAGGAGCAGGAAAAAGCAAAAAATTTCAGAATTGCACCTTGCAATGCGGAGAAATTACTGTTTGTGCATTTACAATATTCATTGATTTTTGCCATTGAAAAACGTCCAGAAATGATTGAAGCTACTGACTGAATGAAAGGAGCTGGCATCTCACTCTCTTTGAATTTTCTTTATCATGCTAAGAGGAGCAGGAAAAAGCAAAAAATTTCAGATTTGCACCTTGCAATGCGGAGAAATTACTGTTTGTGCATTTACAATATTCATTGATTTTTGCCATTGAAAAACATGTTATTCATATACCAGAAATGTTTGAAGCTACTGACTGAATGAAAGGAGCTGGCACCTCACTCTCTTTGAATCTTCTTTATCATGCTAAGAGGAGCAGGATAAAGCAAAAAATTTCAGAATTGCACCTTGCAATGCCGAGAAATTACTGTTTGTGCATTTACAATATTCATTGATTTTTGCCATTGAAAAACGTCCAGAAATGATTGAAGCTACTGACTGAATGAAAGGAGCTGGCATCTCACTCTCTTTGAATCTTCTTTATCATGCTAAGAGGAGCTGGAAAAATCAAAAAATTTCAGAATTGCACCTTGCAATGCGGAGAAATTACTGTTTGTGCATTTACAATATTCATTGATTTTTGCCATTGAAAAACATCATGTTATTCATATACCAGAAATGTTTGAAGCTACTGACTGAATGAAAGGAGCTGGCATCTCACTCTCTTTGAATCTTCTTTATCATGCTAAGAGGAGCAGGAAAAAGCAAAAAATTTCAGAATTGCACCTTGCAATGCGGAGAAATTACTGTTTGTGCATTTACAATATTCATTGATTTTTGCCATTGAAAAACGTCCAGAAATGATTGAAGCTACTGACTGAATGAAAGGAGCTGGCATCTCACTCTCTTTGAATCTTCTTTATCATGCTAAGAGGAGCAGGAAAAAGCAAAAAATTTCAGAATTGCACCTTGCAATGCGGAGAAATTACAGTTTGTGCATTTACAATATTCATTGATTTTTGCCATTGAAAAACGTCCAGAAATGATTGAAGCTACTGACTGAATGAAAGGAGCTGGCATCTCACTCTCTTTGAATCTTCTTTATCATGCTAAGAGGAGCAGGAAAAAGCAAAAAATTTCAGAATTGCACCTTGCAATGCGGAGAAATTACTGTTTGTGCATTTACAATATTCATTGATTTTTGCCATTGAAAAACATCATGTTATTCATATACCAGAAATGATTGAAGCTACTGACTGAATGAAAGGAGCTGGCATCTCACTCTCTTTGAATCTTCTTTATCATGCTAAGAGGAGCAGGAAAATGTAAAAAATTTCAGAATTGCACCTTGCAATGCGGAGAAATTACTGTTTGTGCATTTACAATATTCAATGATTTTTGCCATTGAAAAACGTCCAGAAATGATTGAAGCTACTGACTGAACGAAAGGAGCTGGCATCTCACTCTCTTTGAATCTTCTTTATCATGCTAAGAGGAGCAGGAAAAAGCAAAAAATTTCAGAATTGCACCTTGCAATGCGGAGAAATTACTGTTTGTGCATTTACAATATTCATTGATTTTTGCCATTGAAAAACATCATGTTATTCATATACCAGAAATGTTTGAAGCTACTGACTGAATGAAAGGAGCTGGCATCTCACTCTCTTTGAATCTTCTTTATCATGCTAAGAGGAGCAGGAAAAAGCAAAAAATTTCAGAATTGCACCTTGCAATGCGGAGAAATTTCTGTTTGTGCATTTACAATATTCATTGATTTTTGCCATTGAAAAACGTCCAGAAATGATTGAAGCTACTGACTGAATGAAAGGAGCTGGCATCTCACTCTCTTTGAATCTTCTTTATCATGCTAAGGGGAGCAGGAAAAAGCAAAAAATTTCAGAATTGCACCTTGCAATGCGGAGAAATTACTGTTTGTGCATTTACAATATTCATTGATTTTTGCCATTGAAAAACGTCCAGAAATGATTGAAGCTACTGACTGAATGAAAGGAGCTGGCATCTCACTCTCTTTGAATCTTCTTTATCATGCTAAGAGGAGCAGGAAAAAGCAAAAAATTTCAGAATTGCACCTTACAATGCGGAGAAATTACAGTTTGTGCATTTACAATATTCATTGATTTTTGCCATTGAAAAACGTCCAGAAATGATTGAAGCTACTGACTGAATGAAAGGAGCTGGCATCTCACTCTCTTTGAATCTTCTTTATCATGCTAAGAGGAGCAGGAAAAAGCAAAAAATTTCAGAATTGCACCTTGCAATGCGGAGAAATTACTGTTTGTGCATTTACAATATTCATTGATTTTTGCCATTGAAAAACGTCCAGAAATGATTGAAGCTACTGACTGAATGAAAGGAGCTGGCATCTCACTCTCTTTGAATCTTCTTTATCATGCTAAGAGGAGCAGGAAAAAGCAAAAAATTTCAGAATTGCACCTTGCAATGCGGAGAAATTACTGTTTGTGCATTTACAATATTCATTGATTTTTGCCATTGAAAAACATCATGTTATTCATATACCAGAAATGTTTGAAGCTACTGATTGAATGAAAGGAGCTGGCATCTCACTCTCTTTGAATCTTCTTTATCATGCTAAGAGGAGCAGGAAAAAGCAAAAAATTTCAGAATTGCACCTTGCAATGCGGAGAAATTACTGTTTGTGCATTTACAATATTCATTGATTTTTGCCATTGAAAAACGTCCAGAAATGATTGAAGCTACTGACTGAATGAAAAGAGCTGGCATCTCACTCTCTTTGAATCTTCTTTATCATGCTAAGAGGAGCAGGAAAAAGCAAAAAATTTCAGAATTGCACCTTGCAATGCGGAGAAATTACAGTTTGTGCATTTACAATATTCATTGATTTTTGCCATTGAAAAACGTCCAGAAATGATTGAAGCTACTGACTGAATGAAAGGAGCTGGCATCTCACTCTCTTTGAATCTTCTTTATCAAGCTAACAGGAGCAGGAAAAAGCAAAAAATTTCAGAATTGCTCCTTGCAATGCGGAGAAATTACTGTTTGTGCATTTACAATATTCATTGATTTTTGCCATTGAAAAACATGTTATTCATATACCAGAAATGTTTGAAGCTACTGACTGAATGAAAGGAGCTGGCACCTCACTCTCTTTGAATCTTCTTTATCATGCTAAGAGGAGCAGGAAAAAGCAAAAATTTCAGAATTGCACCTTGCAATGCGGAGAAATTACTGTTTGTGCATTTACAATATTCATTGATTTTTGCCATTGAAAAACGTCCAGAAATGATTGAAGCTACTGACTGAATGAAAGGAGCTGGCATCTCACTCTCTTTGAATCTTCTTTATCATGCTAAGAGGAGCAGGAAAAAGCAAAAAATTTCAGAATTGCACCTTGCAATGCGGAGAAATTACTGTTTGTGCATTTACAATATTCATTGATTTTTGCCATTGAAAAACGTCCAGAAATGATTGAAGCTACTGACTGAATGAAAGGAGCTGGCATCTCACTCTCTTTGAATCTTCTTTATCATGCTAAGAGGAGCAGGAAAAAGCAAAAAATTTCAGAATTGCACCTTGCAATGAAGGGAAATAACTGTTTGTGCATTTACAATATTCATTGATTTTTGCCATTGAAAAACGTTATTCATATACCAGAAATGTTTGAAGCTACTGACTGAATGAAAGGAGCTGGCATCTCACTCTCTTTGAATCTTCTTTATCATGCTAAGAGGAGCAGGAATAAGCAAAAAATTTCAGAATTGCACCTTGCAATGCGGAAAAATTACTGTTTGTGCATTTACAATATTCATTGATTTTTGCCATTGAAAAACGTCCAGAAATGATTGAAGCTACTGACTGAATGAAAGGAGCTGGCATCTCACTCTCTTTGAATCTTCTTTATCATGCTAAGAGGAGCAGGAAAAAGCAAAAAATTTTTGAATTGCACCTTGCAATGCGGAGAAATTACTGTTTGTGCATTTACAATATTCATTGATTTTTGCCATTGAAAAACGTCCAGAAATGATTGAAGCTACTGACTGAATGAAAGGAGCTGGCATCTCACTCTCTTTGAATCTTCTTTATCATGCTAAGAGGAGCAGGAAAAAGCAAAAAATTTCAGAATTGCACCTTGCAATGCGGAGAAATTACTGTTTGTGCATTTACAATATTCATTGATTTTTGCCATTGAAAAACATCATGTTATTCATATACCAGAAATGTTTGAAGCTACTGATTGAATGAAAGGAGCTGGCATCTCACTCTCTTTGAATCTTCTTTATCATGCTAAGAGGAGCAGGAAAAAGCAAAAAATTTCAGAATTGCACCTTGCAATGCGGAGAAATTACTGTTTGTGCATTTACAATATTCATTGATTTTTGCCATTGAAAAACGTCCAGAAATGATTGAAGCTACTGACTGAATGAAAGGAGCTGGCATCTCACTCTCTTTGAATCTTCTTTATCATGCTAAGAGGAGCAGGAAAAAGCAAAAAATTTCAGAATTGCACCTTGCAATGCGGAGAAATTACTGTTTGTGCATTTACAATATTCATTGATTTTTGCCATTGAAAAACGTCCAGAAATGATTGAAGCTACTGACTGAATGAAAGGAGCTGGCATCTCACTCTCTTTGAATCTTCTTTATCATGCTAAGAGGAGCAGGAAAAAGCAAAAAATTTCAGAATTGCACCTTGCAATGCGGAGAAATTACTGTTTGTGCATTTACAATATTCATTGATTTTTGCCATTGAAAAACGTCCAGAAATGTTTGAAGCTACTGATTGAATGAAAGGAGCTGGCATCTCACTCTCTTTGAATCTTCTTTATCATGCTAAGAGGAGCAGGAAAAAGCAAAAAATTTCAGAATTGCACCTTGCAATGCGGAGAAATTACTGTTTGTGCATTTACAATATTCATTGATTTTTGCCATTGAAAAACGTCCAGAAATGATTGAAGCTACTGACTGAATGAAAGGAGCTGGCATCTCACTCTCTTTGAATCTTCTTTATCATGCTAAGAGGAGCAGGAAAAAGCAAAAAATTTCAGAATTGCACCTTGCAATGCGGAGAAATTACTGTTTGTGCATTTACAATATTCATTGATTTTTGCCATTGAAAAACGTCCAGAAATGATTGAAGCTACTGACTGAATGAAAGGAGCTGGCATCTCACTCTCTTTGAATCTTCTTTATCATGCTAAGAGGAGCAGGAAAAAGCAAAAAATTTCAGAATTGCACCTTGCAATGCGGAGAAATAACTGTTTGTGCATTTACAATATTCATTGATTTTTGCCATTGAAAAACGTTATTCATATACCAGAAATGTTTGAAGCTACTGACTGAATGAAAGGAGCTGGCACCTCACTCTCTTTGAATCTTCTTTATCATGCTAAGAGGAGCAGGAATAAGCAAAAAATTTCAGAATTGCACCTTGCAATGCGGAAAAATTACTGTTTGTGCATTTACAATATTCATTGATTTTTGCCATTGAAAAACGTCCAGAAATGATTGAAGCTACTGACTGAATGAAAGGAGCTGGCATCTCACTCTCTTTGAATCTTCTTTATCATGCTAAGAGGAGCAGGTAAAAGCAAAAAATTTCAGAATTGCACCTTGCAATGCGGAGAAAATACTGTTTGTGCATTTACAATATTCATTGATTTTTGCCATTGAAAAACGTCCAGAAATGATTGAAGCTACTGACTGATTGAAAGGAGCTGGCATCTCACTCTCTTTGAATCTTCTTTATCATGCTAAGAGGAGCAGGAAAAAGCAAAAAATTTCAGAATTGCGCCTTGCAATGCGGAGAAATTACTGTTTGTGCATTTACAAAATTCATTGATTTTTGCCATTGAAAAACATCATGTTATTCATTTACCAGAAATGATTGAAGCTACTGACTGAATGTAAGGAGCTGGCATCTCACTCTCTTTGAATCTTCTTTATCATGCTAAGAGGAGCAGGAAAAAGCAAAAAATTTCAGAATTGCACCTTGCAATGCGGAGAAATTACTGTTTGTGCATTTACAATATTCGTTGATTTTTGCCATTGAAAAACGTCCAGAAATGATTGAAGCTACTGACTGAATGAAAGGAGCTGGCATCTCACTCTCTTTGAATCTTCTTTATCATGCTAAGAGGAGCAGGAAAAAGCAAAAAATTTCAGAATTGCACCTTGCAATGCGGAGAAATTACTGTTTGTGCATTTACAATATTCATTGATTTTTGCCATTGAAAAACATCATGTTATTCATATACCAGAAATGATTGAAGCTACTGACTGAATGAAAGGAGCTGGCATCTCACTCTCTTTGAATCTTCTTTATCATGCTAAGAGGAGCAGGAAAAAGTAAAAAATTTCAGAATTGCACCTTGCAATGCGGAGAAATTACTGTTTGTGCATTTACAATATTCAATGATTTTTGCCATTGAAAAACGTCCAGAAATGATTGAAGCTACTGACTGAACGAAAGGAGCTGGCGTCTCACTCTCTTTGAATATTCTTTATCATGCTAAGAGGAGCAGGAAAAAGCAAAAAAATTCAGAATTGCACCTTGCAATGCGGAGAAATTACTGTTTGTGCATTTACAATATTCATTGATTTTTGCCATTGAAAAACATCATGTTATTCATATACCAGAAATGTTTGAAGCTACTGACTGAATGAAAGGAGCTGGCATCTCACTCTATTTGAATCTTTTTTATCATGCTAAGAGGAGCAGGAAAAAGCAAAAAATTTCAGAATTGCACCTTGCAATGCGGAGAAATTACTGTTTGTGCATTTACAATATTCATTGATTTTTGCCATTGAAAAACGTCCAGAAATGATTGAAGCTACTGACTGAATGAAAGGACCTGGCATCTCACTCTCTTTGAATCTTCTTTATCATGCTAAGAGGAGCAGGAAAAAGCAAAAAATTTCAGAATTGCACCTTGCAATGCGGAGAAATTACTGTTTGTGCATTTACAATATTCATTGATTTTTGCCATTGAAAAACGTCCAGAAATGATTGAAGCTACTGACTGAATGAAAGGAGCTGGCATCTCACTCTCTTTGAATCTTCTTTATCATGCTAAGAGGAGCAGGAAAAAGCAAAAAATTTCAGAATTGCACCTTGCAATGCGGAGAAATTACTGTTTGTGCATTTACAATATTCATTGATTTTTGCCTTTGAAAAACATCATGTTATTCATATACCAGAAATGATTGAAGCTACTGACTGAATGAAAGGAGCTGGCATCTCACTCTCTTTGAATCTTCTTTATCATGCTAAGAGGAGCAGGAAAAAGCAAAAAATTTCAGAATTGCACCTTGCAATGCGGAGAAATTACTGTTTGTGCATTTACAATATTCATTGATTTTTGCAATTGAAAAACGTCCAGAAATGATTGAAGCTACTGACTGAATGAAAGGAGCTGGCTTCTCACTCTCTTTGAATCTTCTTTATCATGCTAAGAGGAGCAGGAAAAAGCAAAAAATTTCAGAATTGCACCTTGCAATGCGGAGAAATTACTGTTTGTGCATTTACAATATTCATTGATTTTTGCCATTGAAAAACGTCCAGAAATGATTGAAGCTACTGACTGAATGAAAGGAGCTGGCATCTCACTCTCTTTGAATCTTGTTTATCATGCTAAGAGGAGCAGGAAAAAGCAAAAAATTTCAGAATTGCACCTTGCAATGCGGAGAAATTACTGTTTGTGCATTTAGAATATTCATTGATTTTTGCCATTGAAAAACGTCCAGAAATGATTGAAGCTACTGACTGAATGAAAGGAGCTGGCATCTCACTCTCTTTGAATCTTCTTTATCATGCTAAGAGGAGCAGGAAAAAGCAAAAAATCTCAGAATTGCACCTTGCAATGCGGAGAAATTACTGTTTGTGCATTTACAATATTCATTGATTTTTGCCATTGAAAAACATCATGTTATTCATATACCAGAAATGATTGAAGCTACTGACTGAATGAAAGGAGCTGGCATCTCACTCTCTTTGAATCTTCTTTATCATGCTAAGAGGAGCAGGAAAAAGTAAAAAATTTCAGAATTGCACCTTGCAATGCGGAGAAATTACTGTTTGTGCATTTACAATATTCAATGATTTTTGCCATTGAAAAACGTCCAGAAATGATTGAAGCTACTGACTGAATGAAAGGAGCTGGCATCTCACTCTCTTTGAATCTTCTTTATCATGCTAAGAGGAGCAGGATAAAGCAAAAAATTTCAGAATTGCACCTTGCAATGCGGAGAAATTACTGTTTGTGCATTTACAATATTCATTGATTTTTGCCATTGAAAAACATCATGTTATTCATATACCAGAAATGTTTGAAGCTACTGACTGAATGAAAGGAGCTGGCATCTCACTCTCCTTGAATCTTCTTTATCATGCTAAGAGGAGCAGGAAAAAGCAAAAAATTTCAGAATTGCACCTTGCAATGCGGAGAAATTACTGTTTGTGCATTTACAATATTCATTGATTTTTGCCATTGAAAAACATCATGTTATTCATATACCAGAAATGTTTGAAGCTACTGACTGAATGAAAGGAGCTGGCATCTCACTCTCTTTGAATCTTCTTTATCATGCTAAGAGGAGCAGGAAAAAGCAAAAAATTTCAGAATTGCACCTTGCAATGCGGAGAAATTACTGTTTGTGCATTTACAATATTCATTGATTTTTGCCATTGAAAAACATCACGTTATTCATATACCAGAAATGATTGAAGCTACTGACTGAATGAAAGGAGCTGGCATCTCACTCTCTTTGAATCTTCTTTATCATGCTAAGAGGAGCAGGAAAAAGCAAAAAATTTCAGAGTTGCACCTTGCAATGCGGAGAAATTACTGTTTGTGCATTTACAATATTCATTGATTTTTGCAATTGAAAAACGTCCAGAAATGATTGAAGCTACTGACTGAATGAAAGGAGCTGGCATCTCACTCTCTTTGAATCTTCTTTATCATGCTAAGAGGAGCAGGAAAAAGCAAAAAATTTCAGAATTGCACCTTGCAATGCGGAGAAATTACTGTTTGTGCATTTACAATATTCATTGATTTTTGCCATTGAAAAACATCATGTTATTCATATACCAGGAATGTTTGAAGCTACTGACTGAATGAAAGGAGCTGGCATCTCACTCTCTTTGAATCTTCTTTATCATGCTAAGAGGAGCAGGAAAAAGCAAAAAATTTCAGAATTGCACCTTGCAATGCGGAGAAATTACTGTTTGTGCATTTACAATATTCATTGATTTTTGCCATTGAAAAACGTCCAGAAATGATTGAAGCTACTGACTGAATGAAAGGAGCTGGCATCTCACTCTCTTTTAATCTTGTTTATCATGCTAAGAGGAGCAGGAAAAAGCAAAAAATTTCAGAATTGCACCTTGCAATGCGGAGAAATTACTGTTTGTGCATTTACAATATTCATTGATTTTTGCCATTGAAAAACGTCCAGAAATGATTGAAGCTACTGACTGAATGAAAGGAGCTGGCATCTCACTCTCTTTGAATCTTCTTTATCATGCTAAGAGGAGCAGGAAAAAGCAAAAAATTTCAGAATTGCACCTTGCAATGCGGAGAAATTACTGTTTGTGCATTTACAATATTCATTGATTTTTGCCATTGAAAAACATCATGTTATTCATATACCAGAAATGATTGAAGCTACTGACTGAATGAAAGGAGCTGGCATCTCACTCTCTTTGAATCTTCTTTATCATGCTAAGAGGAGCAGGAAAAAGTAAAAAATTTCAGAATTGCACCTTGCAATGCGGAGAAATTACTGTTTGTGCATTTACAATATTCAATGATTTTTGCCATTGAAAAACGTCCAGAAATGATTGAAGCTACTGACTGAATGAAAGGAGCTGGCATCTCACTCTCTTTGAATCTTCTTTATCATGCTAAGAGGAGCAGGAAAAAGCAAAAAATTTCAGAATTGCACCTTGCAATGCGGAGAAATTACTGTTTGTGCATTTACAATATTCATTGATTTTTGCCATTGAAAAACATCATGTTATTCATTTACCAGAAATGATTGAAGCTACTGACTGAATGTAAGGAGCTGGCATCTCACTCTCTTTGAATCTTCTTTATCATGCTAAGAGGAGCAGGAAAAAGCAAAAAATTTCAGAATTGCACCTTGCAATGCGGAGAAATTACTGTTTGTGCATTTACAATATTCGTTGATTTTTGCCATTGAAAAACGTCCAGAAATGATTGAAGCTACTGACTGAATGAAAGGAGCTGGCATCTCACTCTCTTTGAATCTTCTTTATCATGCTAAGAGGAGCAGGAAAAAGCAAAAAATTTCAGAATTGCACCTTGCAATGCGGAGAAATTACTGTTTGTGCATTTACAATATTCATTGATTTTTGCCATTGAAAAACATCATGTTATTCATATACCAGAAATGATTGAAGCTACTGACTGAATGAAAGGAGCTGGCATCTCACTCTCTTTGAATCTTCTTTATCATGCTAAGAGGAGCAGGAAAAAGTAAAAAATTTCAGAATTGCACCTTGCAATGCGGAGAAATTACTGTTTGTGCATTTACAATATTCAATGATTTTTGCCATTGAAAAACGTCCAGAAATGATTGAAGCTACTGACTGAACGAAAGGAGCTGGCGTCTCACTCTCTTTGAATATTCTTTATCATGCTATGAGGAGCAGGAAAAAGCAAAAAATTTCAGAATTGCACCTTGCAATGCGGAGAAATTACTGTTTGTGCATTTACAATATTCATTGATTTTTGCCATTGAAAAACGTCCAGAAATGATTGAAGCTACTGACTGAATGAAAGGAGCTGGCATCTCACTCTCTTTGAATCTTCTTTATCATGCTAAGAGGAGCAGGAAAAAGCAAAAAATTTCAGAATTGCACCTTGCAATGCGGAGAAATTACTGTTTGTGCATTTACAATATTCATTGATTTTTGCCTTTGAAAAACATCATGTTATTCATATACCAGAAATGATTGAAGCTACTGACTGAATGAAAGGAGCTGGCATCTCACTCTCTTTGAATCTTCTTTATCATGCTAAGAGGAGCAGGATAAAGCAAAAAATTTCAGAATTGCACCTTGCAATGCGGAGAAATTACTGTTTGTGCATTTACAATATTCATTGATTTTTGCCATTGAAAAACATCATGTTATTCATATACCAGAAATGTTTGAAGCTACTGACTGAATGAAAGGAGCTGGCATCTCACTCTCCTTGAATCTTCTTTATCATGCTAAGAGGAGCAGGAAAAAGCAAAAAATTTCAGAATTGCACCTTGCAATGCGGAGAAATTACTGTTTGTGCATTTACAATATTCATTGATTTTTGCCATTGAAAAACATCATGTTATTCATATACCAGAAATGTTTGAAGCTACTGACTGAATGAAAGGAGCTGGCATCTCACTCTCTTTGAATCTTCTTTATCATGCTAAGAGGAGCAGGAAAAAGCAAAAAATTTCAGAATTGCACCTTGCAATGCGGAGAAATTACTGTTTGTGCATTTACAATATTCATTGATTTTTGCCATTGAAAAACATCACGTTATTCATATACCAGAAATGATTGAAGCTACTGACTGAATGAAAGGAGCTGGCATCTCACTCTCTTTGAATCTTCTTTATCATGCTAAGAGGAGCAGGAAAAAGCAAAAAATTTCAGAGTTGCACCTTGCAATGCGGAGAAATTACTGTTTGTGCATTTACAATATTCATTGATTTTTGCAATTGAAAAACGTCCAGAAATGATTGAAGCTACTGACTGAATGAAAGGAGCTGGCATCTCACTCTCTTTGAATCTTCTTTATCATGCTAAGAGGAGCAGGAAAAAGCAAAAAATTTCAGAATTGCACCTTGCAATGCGGAGAAATTACTGTTTGTGCATTTACAATATTCATTGATTTTTGCCATTGAAAAACATCATGTTATTCATATACCAGGAATGTTTGAAGCTACTGACTGAATGAAAGGAGCTGGCATCTCACTCTCTTTGAATCTTCTTTATCATGCTAAGAGGAGCAGGAAAAAGCAAAAAATTTCAGAATTGCACCTTGCAATGCGGAGAAATTACTGTTTGTGCATTTACAATATTCATTGATTTTTGCCATTGAAAAACGTCCAGAAATGATTGAAGCTACTGACTGAATGAAAGGAGCTGGCATCTCACTCTCTTTTAATCTTGTTTATCATGCTAAGAGGAGCAGGAAAAAGCAAAAAATTTCAGAATTGCACCTTGCAATGCGGAGAAATTACTGTTTGTGCATTTACAATATTCATTGATTTTTGCCATTGAAAAACGTCCAGAAATGATTGAAGCTACTGACTGAATGAAAGGAGCTGGCATCTCACTCTCTTTGAATCTTCTTTATCATGCTAAGAGGAGCAGGAAAAAGCAAAAAATTTCAGAATTGCACCTTGCAATGCGGAGAAATTACTGTTTGTGCATTTACAATATTCATTGATTTTTGCCATTGAAAAACATCATGTTATTCATATACCAGAAATGATTGAAGCTACTGACTGAATGAAAGGAGCTGGCATCTCACTCTCTTTGAATCTTCTTTATCATGCAAAGAGGAGCAGGAAAAAGTAAAAAATTTCAGAATTGCACCTTGCAATGCGGAGAAATTACTGTTTGTGCATTTACAATATTCAATGATTTTTGCCATTGAAAAACGTCCAGAAATGATTGAAGCTACTGACTGAATGAAAGGAGCTGGCATCTCACTCTCTTTGAATCTTCTTTATCATGCTAAGAGGAGCAGGAAAAAGCAAAAAATTTCAGAATTGCACCTTGCAATGCGGAGAAATTACTGTTTGTGCATTTACAATATTCATTGATTTTTGCCATTGAAAAACATCATGTTATTCATTTACCAGAAATGATTGAAGCTACTGACTGAATGTAAGGAGCTGGCATCTCACTCTCTTTGAATCTTCTTTATCATGCTAAGAGGAGCAGGAAAAAGCAAAAAATTTCAGAATTGCACCTTGCAATGCGGAGAAATTACTGTTTGTGCATTTACAATATTCGTTGATTTTTGCCATTGAAAAACGTCCAGAAATGATTGAAGCTACTGACTGAATGAAAGGAGCTGGCATCTCACTCTCTTTGAATCTTCTTTATCATGCTAAGAGGAGCAGGAAAAAGCAAAAAATTTCAGAATTGCACCTTGCAATGCGGAGAAATTACTGTTTGTGCATTTACAATATTCATTGATTTTTGCCATTGAAAAACATCATGTTATTCATATACCAGAAATGATTGAAGCTACTGACTGAATGAAAGGAGCTGGCATCTCACTCTCTTTGAATCTTCTTTATCATGCTAAGAGGAGCAGGAAAAAGTAAAAAATTTCAGAATTGCACCTTGCAATGCGGAGAAATTACTGTTTGTGCATTTACAATATTCAATGATTTTTGCCATTGAAAAACGTCCAGAAATGATTGAAGCTACTGACTGAACGAAAGGAGCTGGCGTCTCACTCTCTTTGAATATTCTTTATCATGCTATGAGGAGCAGGAAAAAGCAAAAAAATTCAGAATTGCACCTTGCAATGCGGAGAAATTACTGTTTGTGCATTTACAATATTCATTGATTTTTGCCATTGAAAAACATCATGTTATTCATATACCAGAAATGTTTGAAGCTACTGACTGAATGAAAGGAGCTGGCATCTCACTCTCTTTGAATCTTTTTTATCATGCTAAGAGGAGCAGGAAAAAGCAAAAAATTTCAGAATTGCACCTTGCAATGCGGAGAAATTACTGTTTGTGCATTTACAATATTCATTGATTTTTGCCATTGAAAAACGTCCAGAAATGATTGAAGCTACTGACTGAATGAAAGGAGCTGGCATCTCACTCTCTTTGAATCTTCTTTATCATGCTAAGAGGAGCAGGAAAAAGCAAAAAATTTCAGAATTGCACCTTGCAATGCGGAGAAATTACTGTTTGTGCATTTACAATATTCATTGATTTTTGCCATTGAAAAACGTCCAGAAATGATTGAAGCTACTGACTGAATGAAAGGAGCTGGCATCTCACTCTCTTTGAATCTTCTTTATCATGCTAAGAGGAGCAGGAAAAAGCAAAAAATTTCAGAATTGCACCTTGCAATGCGGAGAAATTACTGTTTGTGCATTTACAATATTCATTGATTTTTGCCTTTGAAAAACATCATGTTATTCATATACCAGAAATGATTGAAGCTACTGACTGAATGAAAGGAGCTGGCATCTCACTCTCTTTGAATCTTCTTTATCATGCTAAGAGGAGCAGGAAAAAGCAAAAAATTTCAGAATTGTACCTTGCAATGCGGAGAAATTACTGTTTGTGCATTTACAATATTCATTGATTTTTGCAATTGAAAAACGTCCAGAAATGATTGAAGCTACTGACTGAATGAAAGGAGCTGGCTTCTCACTCTCTTTGAATCTTCTTTATCATGCTAAGAGGAGCAGGAAAAAGCAAAAAATTTCAGAATTGCACCTTGCAATGCGGAGAAATTACTGTTTGTGCATTTACAATATTCATTGATTTTTGCCATTGAAAAACGTCCAGAAATGATTGAAGCTACTGACTGAATGAAAGGAGCTGGCATCTCACTCTCTTTGAATCTTGTTTATCATGCTAAGAGGAGCAGGAAAAAGCAAAAAATTTCAGAATTGCACCTTGCAATGCGGAGAAATTACTGTTTGTGCATTTAGAATATTCATTGATTTTTGCCATTGAAAAACGTCCAGAAATGATTGAAGCTACTGACTGAATGAAAGGAGCTGGCATCTCACTCTCTTTGAATCTTCTTTATCATGCTAAGAGGAGCAGGAAAAAGCAAAAAATCTCAGAATTGCACCTTGCAATGCGGAGAAATTACTGTTTGTGCATTTACAATATTCATTGATTTTTGCCATTGAAAAACATCATGTTATTCATATACCAGAAATGATTGAAGCTACTGACTGAATGAAAGGAGCTGGCATCTCACTCTCTTTGAATCTTCTTTATCATGCTAAGAGGAGCAGGAAAAAGTAAAAAATTTCAGAATTGCACCTTGCAATGCGGAGAAATTACTGTTTGTGCATTTACAATATTCAATGATTTTTGCCATTGAAAAACGTCCAGAAATGATTGAAGCTACTGACTGAATGAAAGGAGCTGGCATCTCACTCTCTTTGAATCTTCTTTATCATGCTAAGAGGAGCAGGATAAAGCAAAAAATTTCAGAATTGCACCTTGCAATGCGGAGAAATTACTGTTTGTGCATTTACAATATTCATTGATTTTTGCCATTGAAAAACATCATGTTATTCATATACCAGAAATGTTTGAAGCTACTGACTGAATGAAAGGAGCTGGCATCTCACTCTCCTTGAATCTTCTTTATCATGCTAAGAGGAGCAGGAAAAAGCAAAAAATTTCAGAATTGCACCTTGCAATGCGGAGAAATTACTGTTTGTGCATTTACAATATTCATTGATTTTTGCCATTGAAAAACATCATGTTATTCATATACCAGAAATGTTTGAAGCTACTGACTGAATGAAAGGAGCTGGCATCTCACTCTCTTTGAATCTTCTTTATCATGCTAAGAGGAGCAGGAAAAAGCAAAAAATTTCAGAATTGCACCTTGCAATGCGGAGAAATTACTGTTTGTGCATTTACAATATTCATTGATTTTTGCCATTGAAAAACATCACGTTATTCATATACCAGAAATGATTGAAGCTACTGACTGAATGAAAGGAGCTGGCATCTCACTCTCTTTGAATCTTCTTTATCATGCTAAGAGGAGCAGGAAAAAGCAAAAAATTTCAGAATTGCACCTTGCAATGCGGAGAAATTACTGTTTGTGCATTTACAATATTCATTGATTTTTGCCATTGAAAAACGTCCAGAAATGATTGAAGCTACTGACTGAATGAAAGGAGCTGGCATCTCACTCTCTTTGAATCTTCTTTATCATGCTAAGAGGAGCAGGAAAAAGCAAAAAATTTCAGAATTGCACCTTGCAATGCGGAGAAATTACTGTTTGTGCATTTACAATATTCATTGATTTTTGCCATTGAAAAACATCATGTTATTCATATACCAGAAATGATTGAAGCTACTGACTGAATGAAAGGAGCTGGCATCTCACTCTCTTTGAATCTTCTTTATCATGCTAAGAGGAGCAGGAAAAAGTAAAAAATTTCAGAATTGCACCTTGCAATGCGGAGAAATTACTGTTTGTGCATTTACAATATTCAATGATTTTTGCCATTGAAAAACGTCCAGAAATGATTGAAGCTACTGACTGAATGAAAGGAGCTGGCATCTCACTCTCTTTGAATCTTCTTTATCATGCTAAGAGGAGCAGGAAAAAGCAAAAAATTTCAGAATTGCACCTTGCAATGCGGAGAAATTACTGTTTGTGCATTTACAATATTCATTGATTTTTGCCATTGAAAAACATCATGTTATTCATATACCAGAAATGATTGAAGCTACTGACTGAATGAAAGGAGCTGGCATCTCACTCTCTTTGAATCTTCTTTATCATGCTAAGAGGAGCAGGAAAAAGTAAAAAATTTCAGAATTGCACCTTGCAATGCGGAGAAATTACTGTTTGTGCATTTACAATATTCAATGATTTTTGCCTTTGAAAAACGTCCAGAAATGATTGAAGCTACTGACTGAACGAAAGGAGCTGGCATCTCACTCTCTTTGAATCTTCTTTATCATGCTAAGAGGAGCAGGAAAAAGCAAAAAATTTCAGAATTGCACCTTGCAATGCGGAGAAATTACTGTTTGTGCATTTACAATATTCATTGATTTTTGCCATTGAAAAACATCATGTTATTCATATACCAGAAATGATTGATGCTACTGACTGAATGAAAGGAGCTGGCATCTCACTCTCTTTGAATCTTCTTTATCATGCTAAGAGGAGCAGGAAAAAGCAAAAAATTTCAGAATTGCACCTTGCAATGCGGAGAAATTACTGTTTGTGCATTTACAATATTCATTGATTTTTGCCATTGAAAAACATCATGTTATTCATATACCAGAAATGTTTGAAGCTACTGACTGAATGAAAGGAGCTGGCATCTCACTCTCTTTGAATCTTCTTTATCATGCTAAGAGGAGCAGGAAAAAGCAAAAAATTTCAGAATTGCACCTTGCAATGCGGAGAAATTACTGTTTGTGCATTTACAATATTCATTGATTTTTGCAATTGAAAAACGTCCAGAAATGATTGAAGCTACTGACTGAATGAAAGGAGCTGGCATCTCACTCTCTTTGAATCTTCTTTATCATGCTAAGAGGAGCAGGAAAAAGCAAAAAATTTCAGAATTGCACCTTGCAATGCGGAGAAATTACTGTTTGTGCATTTACAATATTCATTGATTTTTGCCATTGAAAAACATTATGTTATTCATATACCAGGAATGTTTGAAGCTACTGACTGAATGAAAGGAGCTGGCATCTCACTCTCTTTGAATCTTCTTTATCATGCTAAGAGGAGCAGGAAAAAGTAAAAAATTTCAGAATTGCACCTTGCAATGCGGAGAAATTACTGTTTGTGCATTTACAATATTCATTGATTTTTGCCATTGAAAAACGTCCAGAAATGATTGAAGCTACTGACTGAATGAAAGGAGCTGGCATCTCACTCTCTTTGAATCTTGTTTATCATGCTAAGAGGAGCAGGAAAAAGCAAAAAATTTCAGAATTGCACCTTGCAATGCGAAGAAATTACTCTTTGTGCATTTACAATATTCATTGATGTTTGCCATTGAAAAACGTCCAGAAATGATTGAAGCTACTGACTGAATGAAAGGAGCTGGCATCTCACTTTCTTTGAATCTTCTTTATTATGCTAAGAGGAGCAGGAAAAAGCAAAAAATTTCAGAATTGCACCTTGCAATGCGGAGAAATTACTGTTTGTGCATTTACAATATTCATTGATTTTTGCCATTGAAAAACATCATGTTATTCATATACCAGAAATGATTGAAGCTACTGACTGAATGAAAGGAGCTGGCATCTCACTCTCTTTGAATCTTCTTTATCATGCTAAGAGGAGCAGGAAAAAGTAAAAAATTTCAGAATTGCACCTTGCAATGCGGAGAAATTACTGTTTGTGCATTTACAATATTCAATGATTTTTGCCATTGAAAAACGTCCAGAAATGATTGAAGCTACTGACTGAATGAAAGGAGCTGGCATCTAACTCTCTGTGAATCTTCTTTATCATGCTAAGAGGAGCAGGAAAAAGCAAAAAACTTCAGAATTGCACCTTGCAATGCGGAGAAATTACTGTTTGTGCATTTACAATATTCATTGATTTTTGCCATTGAAAAACATCATGTTATTCATATACCAGAAATGATTGAAGCTACTGACTGAATGAAAGGAGCTGGCATCTCACTCTCTTTGAATCTTCTTTATCATGCTAAGAGGAGCAGGAAAAAGTAAAAAATTTCAGAATTGCACCTTGCAATGCGGAGAAATTACTGTTTGTGCATTTACAATATTCAATGATTTTTGCCTTTGAAAAACGTCCAGAAATGATTGAAGCTACTGACTGAACGAAAGGAGCTGGCATCTCACTCTCTTTGTTTTACCATATTTTTTTTATTTTTAATAAACAGTTTAACAGGGGAATAACAATCGTAGCATAAAGTAGTGAAATAAGAATATTCGTGGGAAGGGGTAATTCCGACGAAGGGGAAGGGAAAGGGTACAAACGGGAATGGAATAATCAGGGAAGGTGGGAGAAATTTGTTCGTCAAATAATAAACACGATAATAGATAACTTGAACAATTAAACACACACTACTATCATATTAGCAAAATTAAACATATTAATAAGCTAAACATGTAACACCTATTAAGATATTCCAGCATTATGAGATGGTTGAGGGAACTTAATGGACCAAATATCCCACTTCTTAGAAAATTTAAGTAAATTATTGTTAATAAGGGCAAATCTGAGTTCAAATATTCTATGGAGATTCATCTTATCAACTAAGTCCTCCAAAGTGGGGACATGTGACTTTCTCCAATAAAAAGCCAATGTATTCTTACAAACTGAGAATAAATGAATCACCAAAGATCTTTCAAACGACTTGTATGATTCAAGATCCAAGGATAGTAAAGCCCTTTGAGGGGTCAATATTAGTGGTCTGCCCAAGAGATCATCTACCAAAGAAGAGATCTGAGCCCATAGATTGCGGATTTTAGGGCAGCTCCAAAAGAGATGTAACAGATCTCCCCTAAGGCCGCACTCCCTCCAACAGAGGGGAGAGTTGCTGGGCTTTATATAGTGGAGCCTGATTGGAGTGTAGTACCATCTGGTTAAAATTTTGAAGTAGGCCTCTTGTAAGGGCATAGATATATTAGAGGCTTGTGAGAAAAGAAGAGCATTCTCCCATTGGTCGGATTGGAAATTGAGTTTTAGGTCCTTTTCCCATCGAATCATGTAAAGATGTTTTTGGAAAGAGAGGTCATTATTGAAGCTGTTATATAGGTGTCTCAGGCTCCAAAAAATCTTATGGGATGGGTTACTTAACAGGTTCACCGAGATTTCGGAAACGATAAATTTGCTAGAAATGAATTCCAGAATAATGCTCTTTAAATGAGAGTATAAAAAGAAATCAGAAAAAGGCAAATTGAATCTTTTCTTAAGAATTTGGAAAGGGATAAAGACAGAAGCTTCATACAAGTCTCCAATTTTCCTTAACCCTTTAATGTCCCATTGATCTGGAATGGAAGAGTTATACAGATCAGCAACAAAACCAATTGGAAATTTTTTGACAAGGGAAAGCTTATCCATATCAGAATCTCTTAAAGGATTCTTTTTCTTTTTTTTGGTGATTTTTTTCCAGGCGTCAATGATCGCCTGGAAAATAGGGTGGGAAGAATCATGAGTACACTGTCTAAAGAGATGCCTGAGTAACAATTCACGAGGAGAAGAACCGTTATTTAAGAAGGTCTCCAGAATCATCCAAGCTGGGAGGCTGTCAGAATTAAACCAGTAACTGCTCTGTTTGATAAGGTTTGCCAGATAGTAAGCGGAAATATTAGGATGGCTCAGACCTCCGTTACTTTTATTCTTGTACAATATATCAGCAGATATCCTCGCACGTTTATTATCCCAGACATAAGAATTAATCTGATTTTGAATTTTTTGAACAAAGATATGGGAAATAGATAAAGGTAGGTTGCGGAAAAAATACAAAATTTTGGGAAGAACAAACATCTTGATAGAGAGGACTCTACCCCACCACGACAAATCTCTTTTCATAAAATCCATCAAATCTCCGCGGACGATGTCATCAATCAGAACCAGATTGTCAGAGATTGTTGAATTAATAGATTTACCAATACTGATCCCCAAATAAGTCAGATTGCGTTTAGCCAGACCAAAGGAAAATCTTGAGTGTAAAACCTCTCTCGTCTGGCGGTCCAGATTAATATTCAAAAGTTTAGACTTCTCATTGTTAATTTTAAAATAAGAAATCTGAGAGAATAGTTCTAGAACCTTTGAAACCTCCGCAACCGAATTTACTGGGTCCAGCAAGGAAAGCATAACATCATCCGCAAAGAGGCCAATTTTAAATTCTCGAGATGGGGTAGATATCCCCCTAATGTCAGTATTTTCTCTAATCCTCTGAGCAAGGGGCTCCATAGCCAAGACAAAAAGAAGGGGGGAAAGCGGGCAACCCTGTCTAGTACCGTTTGTAATAGGAATTGGATTTGAGAGATAGTTATTAACATAGATTTTAGCTTGGGGGTTGGAATATAGGGCCATAATTGAAGAGAGAAAATTGTTATCAAAGCCAAATTTAATAAGGGTGAGTTTAAGGTATAGCCAATTTAACCTGTCGAAAGCTTTTTCAGCATCTAAAGCAAGCAACGAGGCTGGGAGTTTCGCCGTATTTATCACCTTAATAATATTCAGGAGTCTTCTAGAGCCATCAGTAGCTTGTCTCCCACCAACGAAGCCAATTTGGTCGTCATTGATGAGAGATGGGAGAATAGTCGATAAACGATTGGCCAGAATTTTCGAGTATATCTTGATGTCAGTGTTAATTAGCGAAATGGGCCTATAATTTTTAACATTATCTCTCTCTTCCTTAGACTTGGGTATTAGGGTAATGGTAGCTTCCAGCATTTCTGAGGGGAAGGAGCTTATTGAGGAAGCATGATTGAAAATTTTCGTGAGGGGGAGAGAAAGTAGGTCACAAAAGGTTTTATAATATTCGTTAATGAACCCATCTGGACCCGGGGCCTTGAAAGCTTTAAGTTGCTTTATTGTGTTAATAATTTCAAGGTTAGAGAAAGGCTTGTTCAATGACTCGTGGTCCAGAGGGTTCAATTTTGGTAGGTTAATGGAGGCTAAAAATTTGTTGATTGCGTCTGGATGAGGATGAGGAATTAGAGGGTCAGTTTTAATGTTGTAGAGTTTTTTGTAAAAGTCTGCAAACTGGTTCACTATATCTTTAGGGTGACAAAACGTTATTCCACTATTATTTTTTATTTTATCTATTCTATTAATTGCTCTTTTACATTTAACTAAGCGAGCCATAAAGCGGGTCGGTTTATTTAGAGCCGCATAGTAATTAAATTTTGATTTTCGAATAATCGCATCATAAGAGGAAGAAATTTCTGATTTTAGCTCTATCCTTAAATTTGACAGCTCTTTTTGAATTATTGGGGAAGGGGAAGGAAGATTAATTTGCTCAAGTTCTTTTTCCCTAATCAGTTTTTGAAGAGAATTAATTTTTGATCTTTTTTCTTTTTTTTCAGAAGAGGATATCTGCATTAGCACTCCACGAATGACTGCTTTGTGAGCACACCAGCTGGAAAAGGGATTGGTCAAATCTGGGGTATCGTTTTCCCTAAAATAGTCGGAAATAGCTTTTTCAATAATTTTTTTGTTTTTGGGGTTATGAATAAGTGAAGACCTACATTTCCAAAGAAATCCATTTTTAATAAGAGGACCAATATGAATTTCACATGACGTAGGGGCATGATCTGATAGAGATCTGTGGCCTATAGATACGTTAGAAAATTTGGGTAAAGAAAAGACATCAGTAACTATTAAGTCAATTCTAGAGGCCGTTTGGTGCGCATCCGAAAAATGGGAGAACTCTTTGGAAGTAGTTTGCAGACATCTAAATGTATCAAATAGTTCATTTTTATAAAGCCAATTATTTAGCGTCGGGTATAGGTGGCGGCTGGGGGAGGAGGAGTCCATATGCCCGTCCGGGACCATGTTGAAGTCTCCTAAAAAAATCAACTCTCCTCTCCTAACCTCTTCAACCTTCCTAAAAACCTTGTTCAAAAAGGGTATTTGCTTTTTATTTGGGGCGTATACGTTAATAACAGTGCACTCATGATTATTCAGTTTACAGAGCAATATATGAAACCTTCCATTGACATCCTTATGTTGATCTAAAAACTCAAATGGGACAGAATCCTTGATCACTGTAGCTACACCGGCTTTTTTCCGGTCGCTAGTAGATTCAAATATATGAGGGTAGCGCTTGTGGGTGAAGGTAGGGTGTTTCCCCTCGGCAAACCTTGTCTCCTGAAGACACGCAACATCAGCACCAAGATAACCCAATTCCTTCCAAAGGGAGAATCTCTTATTAGGACTGTTTAGGCCTCTTACATTATAGGTGATGATCTTGATGGGCATAGGTAAATTTGTAATCAGAAAAGGCCAAAAAGAGAGGGGTCAGTTGGTCCAACAAATTCCCAAATAAAATCAACCGACAATCAAAGCTGGAATACAATATCTCCAATACTAATACAAAAATAGTAATAACAATAACCAGATATTCAAAGAGAAAAGAAAAAAAAAAACGAATCCAAAAATCTCCTGAGGGAACCTTTACCGTAAAGGTTCTCCCTCAGATTGGGGGGGAAAAATAATGTGGACAACTACGAAGGCTAAATGTGAAGAAGAATAATAAATCTAGTATAACATGTTAGGTGAGGTAGAAGGATGAGTTTATTTTTGAAGAGGGCTCCCGAGGGAGTAGTATTTCTCATTTCAGCGGTGGGGTGCCTTTGTAACCTTATAAGGAATGTCCCTTATAAAATCAAAAAATTTAGGGCCTTCATCAGGATCTGTAAGAGTAAATGTTTCCCCCTTAAAGAAAATCAGCAACTTTACTGGAAAGCCCCACCTATACGGGATATTCATATCCCTCAGTCTATCTGTTGTCAATTTGTATGACCTTCTCGCATCCATGGTTTCTTTGGAAAAATCTGAGAAGATTTTTAGGTGCGAGAAAGGCTCTGGAAAAGTCCTGTTTTCCCTAATATAATTCAAAATTCTCTCTTTGGTCGAGAAAAAATGTAACCTAGCTATTACATCCCTAGGAAGATCCGAGGAAATGGAGGTCGGACGAAATAAGCGATGGGCCCTATCAATGATAAGATCCTGCTCAGAAAGGGATGGGATTGTCTTGTGAAATAAGTCTTTGAGAAAAGCCGAGATATCTGAGGGAGAAACATCCTCAGATATGCCTCTAATCTTCAAATTATTTCTCCTACTCCTGTCCTCCAAATCCGCAACTTTTAATCTAAGTCTTTTGAGCTCGGATTTAATTTCTAAATTATCAGAAGAGACAGACTCTACCTTACCCTCCACCTTTTCAAGTCTTTTAGTGTTTTCCTCCAATTTAACTCCAAAAGCTTCCAAAGTAGATTTCATGGTGTCTACCTGTTTCTCAAAACCCAGTTTCATATTTCTGTCAATCGTCTTTAAAAGATTGTCCAGATATGAACCAAGGTCGGTATTTCCCAACTCTTGAGAAATGGGTATTTTGGCCGGGACACTAGGCGTAGGGTCTGAGGACGAAGGGGAGACGTCCTTTTTAGCACGTCTCTTATCTGGACTAGGATTGGGAGACGTGTCCGATGATTCCTCCTCCGAACTCGTAGCCAGTGCAGAATATTTGTTGCTCCAGGTACCTGGATCCCTTCTTTTTGATGAGATGGAAATATCCATCTCTTCCACTTTTTTTTCTTTAATTACGGTAGAAGGGGCAGGTTTAGCATCAGGAATTCTCTGTGGTTTTGGAGATAATAGACTTTTAGAAGATTGTTTGGTGGGAGAGCTTATTTTAGAACTCTGTCTGTCTTCAGGATTTCTATGAGGTGATCTGGACTTAAGTGGGCTAATGGTATTGACATCATCTTCTGAAGGGTTTGAAAATGAAAAGCGTTGGGAGGACTTTGCTCTTACCACACTAGTTTTAAGGGGAGCTTCCAAAGATTTTTGGGTATTTTTTTTATTAGCCGCCATTATAAGATATCAGACCTATGGGTGAATATATATAGAAAATACTAAAATGACACTAGAAATAATTGACCTAAAGAGAGGGCCAAAAACTTTAGAGTTGCAAAATGTCTGGAAACAATGGCTAGAAGAAATTTGCGTTAAACAAATATCATTCCAACAAAAGACAATCAATACAAAAAACTGTAGAGTTATGAACCCCCTAGAATGTAAACCTTTAAATATAAATCACAATCCAAAGTATCAAAAGAAATAATGAAATTGACCTGAGGGATGAAAATAAAAGGCACATATAGTTTTAGCAGGAAACTAATTATTATGAAGGCTTGCAGATCTGTAGAGTTCCATGGGCACCAACTGTGATATATATATCAAGTAGCGTAGTCACAGTATATATATATGAAGGTAGAGACAGGTCCTCCTATCCCCCCCCTCCCCACAGGATCAAGTCTCACAGTCCAGATGATAATACACCGTTTGGTATTTAATAGACCTCTATATCAGCATTGAAACAAGATCAGCACCATGGACAGCAGTGCAGAATCAGCACTGATACAAGATCAGCACCATGGACAGCAGTGCAAAACCGTTTGGTATTTAATAGACCTCTGTATCAGCACTGACACAAGATCAGCACCATGGACAGCAGTGCAGAGCGATGCTACATCAGGGGGCGGGAGAATTTGAAGTTATCAGCTGATTGTGAGTATAGGGCAGTGGAGGACAGCGGAGCTGCTGCAGCTAGGGACCAGAAGCAAGATCAAAGCTCAGCGGCGCTACTACAGGAGGGGGAGGCAGTCACAAGGGTCTGCAGGGACCAGACACCGGAGGGACACAGTTAGCAGAGCGGCACAGGGGGAATATAACTGGAGCAGAGCGTGGGGACCGGTGGCACCTGTCAGTCAAAGGCAGGGAGGAGCAAAGCGGCCCCCCCAGCAGCAGGAAGGAGATACCGCCGCCGGCAAATCAGCCCCGTGTGTTGCGGAGCTACCAGCCCTTTACACCGGCGGTGTCGGTCTGCTGAGGAAAGACAGGAGCAGAGCGGCTCCGGAGCAGAGGAGGGGGCACGACCACCCCCGGAACAGCCCCTGAACCCAGGGAACAGCCGCACAGAGCAGGGAGCCCGGCCGCAGACACAAGCAGCGCCCGGCAGCAGGAGGGAGAGAGGGACAGAATCGCTCCGCAAAAGAAAAGGGGACACCGCCGCCACCAGACCTCAGTCAGCAGCCCCACTGAGTCACGGTAGGAGCCCTGGCGTCAGCCAGGGCTTATCTAACCTTGTTAAATGGAGAGTGCAGTTCCGCTCCGGACGGGTCCTCTGTATAGCCGCGTCAGCTGTGAGCAAGGCCGGGTCTTCGGGCTGCCGCCGGCGTCCTGGAGCAGGAAGGGTCCCGTAGCTTGGTATCGGTGGGTCAATCCTTCTATGGGAGCGGGGTCTTGTCAAGTTTCTTAGTGCTCCGGACTCCCGGTCCCTTTACTTGATTGTAGATCCGGGGGTCCTTGGGGTCCGCGATCCTCCACAAGCCGGCCGGTGTTTTAACTTCCGGAATCCTGTCACTGGTCGCAGCTGATAGCAGGGTGGTACAGCGCCGGGCGGTGATATCTCTGCAGGAGACCTGCCACCGGTCGCAGTTGTCAGCTGGGTGGATTGAAGGTCGGGGCAGTTTACAGGGCAGTGATCCGGTGTAATAGTGTAGCTGAACAAGGTCCGGTCAGGACTCAGTCCATATTTCTTTTTGCAGAAACTGCATAGGCTGATGTACAGAGCCGACTCGTCTCGCAACCACCGGCACCTCACAGCAGCAGAGCCGCGCGACTTGCCGACAGGACAAAAGGAGCTTGCCAGCACGGGGGGACCAATCCAGGGCACGACTGTGTGCCCCCACGGTTTCAAGGTAGGTCTCTACTTATGTTGCAGGGGGCTGATTACCCGATGAAGACAGCCTGTAGATGGTATCCGATATCTGATCCTCCTCAGTGGGGCTATTCTGGGTGCCGGGTCAGTAGAGGTTTTCTCAGCATATAGCGATCAGCTGATTCACGGGGCTCTGGTGCCGCCGGCTTCAAAATATAAATCCTGCACAGTCTATTCAGTAACCCCCGGTGAGCAGCGCTCTGAAGACCGGAGGTAGGGAGCGGTGGGGGTCCCTTTGCAGAGACACGCAAACCTGCAAGCCTGCAGGTCTATGTCGCAATACCCACGACTGGAATGAAATCAAGGACGCACCTCACTGCTTCCGCATGTTAAAACTCCCAGAATAACGGGTCAGGGAAAGTTTTTTCAATATCCAGATGATCCTTAGGCTGTAAGAAGTTTGTCCATGTAAAAGTTGAGTGAATAAATCCTCTTAAGTTGCTTTTATCGTCGCTTTATGATTATAGCCCTCAAGGAGCACAGACCTATGCTGCCATCTTGGTCTGTGCCTAAGCCACGCCCCATCTCACTCTCTTTGAATCTTCTTTATCATGCTAAGAGGAGCAGGAAAAAGCAAAAAATTTCAGAATTGCACCTTGCAATGCGGAGAAATTACTGTTTGTGCATTTACAATATTCATTGATTTTTGCCATTGAAAAACATCATGTTATTCATATACCAGAAATGTTTGAAGCTACTGACTGAATGAAAGGAGCTGGCATCTCACTCTCTTTGAATCTTCTTTATCATGCTAAGAGGAGCAGGAAAAAGTAAAAAATTTCAGAATTGCACCTTGCAATGCGGAGAAATTACTGTTTGTGCATTTACAATATTCATTGATTTTTGCCATTGAAAAACGTCCAGAAATGATTGAAGCTACTGACTGAATGAAAGGAGCTGGCATCTCACTCTCTTTGAATCTTGTTTATCATGCTAAGAGGAGCAGGAAAAAGCAAAAAATTTCAGAATTGCACCTTGCAATGCGAAGAAATTACTGTTTGTGCATTTACAATATTCATTGATGTTTGCCATTGAAAAACGTCCAGAAATGATTGAAGCTACTGACTGAATGAAAGGAGCTGGCATCTCACTTTCTTTGAATCTTCTTTATTATGCTAAGAGGAGCAGGAAAAAGCAAAAAATTTCAGAATTGCACCTTGCAATGCGGAGAAATTACTGTTTGTGCATTTACAATATTCATTGATTTTTGCCATTGAAAAACATCATGTTATTCATATACCAGAAATGATTGAAGCTACTGACTGAATGAAAGGAGCTGGCATCTCACTCTCTTTGAATCTTCTTTATCATGCTAAGAGGAGCAGGAAAAAGTAAAAAATTTCAGAATTGCACCTTGCAATGCGGAGAAATTACTGTTTGTGCATTTACAATATTCAATGATTTTTGCCATTGAAAAACGTCCAGAAATGATTGAAGCTACTGACTGAATGAAAGGAGCTGGCATCTCACTCTCTGTGAATCTTCTTTATCATGCTAAGAGGAGCAGGAAAAAGCAAAAAACTTCAGAATTGCACCTTGCAATGCGGAGAAATTACTGTTTGTGCATTTACAATATTCATTGATTTTTGCCATTGAAAAACGTCCAGAAATGATTGAAGCTACTGACTCAATGAATGGAGCTGGCATCTCACTCTCTTTGAATCTTCTTTATCATGCTAAGAGGAGCAGGAAAAAGCAAAAAATTTCAGAATTGCACCTTGCAATGCGGAGAAATTACAGTTTGTGCATTTACAATATTCATTGATTTTTGCCATTGAAAAACGTCCAGAAATGATTGAAGCTACTGACTGAATGAAAGGAGCTGGCATCTCACTCTCTTTGAATCTTCTTTATCATGCTAAGAGGAGCAGGAAAAAGCAAAAAATTTCAGAATTGCACCTTGCAATGCGGAGAAATTACTGTTTGTGCATTTACAATATTCGTTGATTTTTGCCATTGAAAAACGTCCAGAAATGATTGAAGCTACTGACTGAATGAAAGGAGCTGGCATCTCACTCTCTTTGAATCTTCTTTATCATGCTAGGATTAGCAGGAAAAAGCAAAAAATTTCAGAATTGCACCTTGCAATGTGGAGATATTACTGTTTGTGCATTTACAATATTCATTGATTTTGCCATTGAAAAACGTCCAGAAATGTTTGAAGCTACTGACTGAATGAAAGGAGCTGGCATCTCACTCTCTTTGAATCTTCTTTATCATGCTAGGATTAGCAGGAAAAAGCAAAAAATTTCAGAATTGCACCTTGCAATGTGGAGATATTACTGTTTGTGCATTTACAATATTCATTGATTTTTGCCATTGAAAAACATGTTTTTCATATACCAGAAATGTTTGAAGCTACTGACGGAATGAAAGGAGCTGGCATCTCACTCTCTTTGAATCTTCTTTATCATGCTAGGATTAGCAGGAAAAAGCAAAAAATTTCAGAATTGCACCTTGCAATGTGGAGATATTACTGTTTGTGCATTTACAATATTCATTGATTTTTGCCATTGAAAAACATGTTTTTCATATACCAGAAATGTTTGAAGCTACTGACTGAATGAAAGGAGCTGGCATCTCACTGTCTTTGAATCTTCTTTATCATGCTAGGATTAACAGGAAAAAGCAAAAAATTTCAGAATTGCACCCTGCAATGTGGAGATATTACTGTTTGTGCATTTACAATATTCATTGATTTTGCCATTGAAAAACGTCCAGAAATGTTTGAAGCTACTGACTGAATGAAAGGAGCTGGCATCTCACTCTCTTTGAATCTTCTTTATCATGCTAGGATTAGCAGGAAAAAGCAAAAAAATTTCAGAATTGCACCCTGCAATGTGGAGATATTACTGTTTGTGCATTTACAATATTCATTGATTTTTGCCATTGAAAAACATGTTTTTCATATACCAGAAATGTTTGAAGCTACTGACTGAATGAAAGGAGCTGGCATCTCACTCTCTTTGAATCTTCTTTATCATGCTAGGATAAGCAGGAAAAAGCAAAAAATTTCAGAATTGCACCTTGCAATTTGGAGATATTACTGTTTGTGCATTTACAATATTCATTGATTTTTGCCATTGAAAAACGTCCAGAAATGTTTGAAGCTACTGACTGAATGAAATTAGCTGGCATCTCACTCTCTTTGAATCTTCTTTATCATGCTAGGATTAGCAGGAAAAAGCAAAAAATTTCAGAATTGCACCTTGCAATGTGGAGATATTACTGTTTGTGCATTTACAATATTCATTGATTTTTGCCATTGAAAAACATGTTTTTCATATACCAGAAATGTTTGAAGCTACTGACTGAATGAAAGGAGCTGGTATCTCACTCTCTTTGAATCTTCTTTATCATGCTAGGATTAACAGGAAAAAGCAAAAAATTTCAGAATTGCACCTTGCAATGTGGAGATATTACTGTTTGTGCATTTACAATATTCATTGATTTTTGCCATTGAAAAACGTCCAGAAATGTTTGAAGCTACTGACTGAATGAAAGGAGCTGGCATCTCACTCTCTTTGAATCTTCTTTATCATGCTAGGATTAACAGGAAAAAGCTAAAAATTTCAGAATTGCACCTTGCAATGTGGAGATATTACTGTTTGTGCATTTACAATATTCATTGATTTTTGCCATTGAAAAACATGTTTTTCATATACCAGAAATGTTTGAAGCTACTGACTGAATGAAAGGAGCTGGCATCTCACTCTCTTTGAATTTTCTTTATCATGCTAAGAGGAGCAGGAAAAAGCAAAAAATTTCAGACTTGCACCTTGCAATGCGGAGAAATTACTGTTTGTGCATTTACAATATTCATTGATTTTTGCCATTGAAAAACATCATGTTATTCATATACCAGAAATGTTTGAAGCTACTGACTGAATGAAAGGAGCTGGCATCTCACTCTCTTTGAATCTTCTTTATCATGCTAAGAGGAGCAGGAAAAAGCAAAAAATTTCAGAATTGCACCTTGCAATGCGGAGAAATTACTGTTTGTGCATTTACAATATTCATTGATTTTTGCCATTGAAAAACATCATGTTATTCATATACAAGAAATGTTTGAAGCTACTGACTGAATGAAAGGAGCTGGCATCTCAATCTCTTTGAATCTTCTTTATCATGCTAAGAGGAGCAGGAAAAAGCAAAACATTTCAGAATTGCACCTTGCAATGCGGAGAAATTACTGTTTGTGCATTTACAATATTCATTGATTTTTGCCATTGAAAAACATCATGTTATTCACATACCAGAAATGATTGAAGCTACTGACTGAATGAAAGGAGCTGGCATCTCACTCACTTTGAATCTTCTTTATCATGCTAAGAGGAGCAGGAAAAAGCAAAAAATTTCAGAATTGCACCTCGCAATGCGGAGAAATTACTGTTTGTGCATTTACAATATTCATTGATTTTTGCCATTGAAAAACGTCCAGAAATGATTGAAGCTACTGACTGAATGAAAGGAGCTGGCATCTCACTCTCTTTGAATCTTCTTTATCATGCTAAGAGGAGCAGGAAAAAGCAAAAAATTTCAGAATTGCACCTTGCAATGCGGAGAAATTGCTGTTTGTGCATTTACAAAATTCATTGATTTTTGCCATTGAAAAACATCATGTTATTCATATACCAGAAATGTTTGAAGCTACTGACTGAATGAAAGGAGCTGGCATCTCACTCTCTTTGAATCTTCTTTATCATGCTAAGAGGAGCAGGAAAAAGCAAAAAATTTCAGAATTGCACCTTGCAATGCGGAGAAATTACTGTTTGTGCATTTACAATATTCATTGATTTTTGCCATTGAAAAACGTCCAGAAATGATTGAAGCTACTGACTGAATGAAAGGAGCTGGCATCTCACTCTCTTTGAATCTTCTTTATCATGCTAAGAGGAGCAGGAAAAAGCAAAAAATTTCAGAATTGCACCTTGCAATGCGGAGAAATTACTGTTTGTGCATTTACAATATTCATTGATTTTTGCCGTTGAAAAAAGTCCAGAAATGATTGAAGCTACTGACTGAATGAAAGGAGCTGGCATCTCACTCTCTTTGAATCTTCTTTATCATGCTAAGAGGAGCAGGAAAAAGCAAAAAATTTCAGAATTGCACCTTGCAATGCGGAGAAATTACTGTTTGTGCATTTACAATATTCATTGATTTTTGCCATTGAAAAACATCATGTTATTCATATACCAGAAATGATTGAAGCTACTGACTGAATGAAAGGAGCTGGCATCTCACTCTCTTTGAATCTTCTTTATCATGCTAAGAGGAGCAGGAAAAAGCAAGAAATTTCAGAATTGCACCTTGCAATGCGGAGAAATTACTGTTTGTGCATTTACAATATTCATTGATTTTTGCCATTGAAAAACATCATGTTATTCATATACCAGAAATGTTTGAAGCTACTGACTGAATGAAAGGAGCTGGCATCTCACTCTCTTTGAATCTTCTTTATCATGCTAAGAGGAGCAGGAAAAAGCAAAAAATTTCAGAATTGCACCTTGCAATGTGGAGAAATTACTGTTTGTGCATTTACAATATTCATTGATTTTTACCATTGAAAAACGTCCAGAAATGATTGAAGCTACTGACTGAATGAAAGTAGCTGCCATCTCACTCTCTTTGAATCTTTTTTATCATGCTAAGAGGAGAAGGAAAAAGCAAAAAATTTCAGACTTGCACCTTGCAATGCGGAGAAATTACTGTTTGTGCATTTACAATATTCATTGATTTTTGCCATTGAAAAACATCATGTTATTCATATACCAGAAATGTTTGAAGCTACTGACTGAATGAAAGGAGCTGACATCTCACTCTCTTTGAATCTTCTTTATCATGCTAAGAGGAGCAGGAAAAAGCAAAAAATTTCAGAATTGCACCTTGCAATGCGGAGAAATTACTTTTTGTGCATTTACAATATTCATTGATTTTTGCCATTGAAAAACGTCCAGAAATGATTGAAGCTACTGACTGAATGAAAGGAGCTGGCATCTCACTCTCTTTGAATCTTCTTTATCATGCTAAGAGGAGCAGGAAAAAGCAAAAAATTTCAGAATTGCACCTTGCAATGCGGAGAAATTACTGTTTGTGCATTTACAATATTCATTGATTTTTGCCATTGAAAAACGTCCAGAAATGATTGAAGCTACTGACTGAATGAAAGGAGCTGGCATCTCACTCTCTTTGAATCTTCTTTATCATGCTAAGAGGAGCAGGAAAAAGCAAAAAATTTCAGAATTGCACCTTGCAATGCGGAGAAATTACTGTTTGTGCATTTACAATATTCATTGATTTTTGCCATTGAAAAACATCATGTTATTCATATACCAGAAATGATTGAAGCTACTGACTGAATGAAAGGAGCTGGCATCTCACTCTCTTTGAATCTTCTTTATCATGCTAAGAGGAGCAGGAAAAAGCAAAAAATTTCAGAATTGCACCTTGCAATGCGGAGAAATTACTGTTTGTGCATTTACAATATTCATTGATTTTTGCCATTGAAAAACGTCCAGAAATGATTGAAGCTACTGACTGAATGAAAGGAGCTGGCATCTCACTCTCTTTGAATCTTCTTTATCATGCTAAGAGGAGCAGGAAAAAGCAAAAAATTTCAGAATTGCACCTTGCAATGCGGAGAAATTACTGTTTGTGCATTTACAATATTCATTGATTTTTGCCATTGAAAAACATCATGTTATTCATATACCAGAAATGTTTGAAGCTACTGACTGAATGAAAGGAGCTGGAATCTCACTCTCTTTGAATCTTCTTTATCATGCTAAGAGGAGCAGGAAAAAGCAAAAAATTTCAGAATTGCACCTTGCAATGCGGAGAAATTACTGTTTGTGCATTTACAATATTCATTGATTTTTGCCATTGAAAAACGTCCAGAAATGATTGAAGCTACTGACTGAATGAAAGGAGCTGGCATCTCACTCTCTTTGAATCTTCTTTATCATGCTAAGAGGAGCAGGAAAAGGCAAAAAATTTCAGAATTGCACCTTGCAATGCGGAGAAATTACTGTTTGTGCATTTACAATATTCATTGATTTTTGCCATTGAAAATCATCATGTTATTCATATACCAGAAATGTTTGAAGCTACTGACTGAATGAAAGGAGCTGGCATCTCACTCTCTTTGAATCTTCTTTATCATGCTAAGAGGAGCAGGAAAAAACAAAAAATTTCAGAATTGCACCTTGCAATGCGAATAAATTACTGTTTGTGCATTTACAATATTCATTGATTTTTGCCATTGAAAAACATCATGTTATTCATATACCAGAAATGATTGAAGCTACTGAATGAATGAAAGGAGCTGGCATCTCGCTCTCTTTGAATCTTCTTTATCATGCTAAGAGGAGCAGGAAAAAGCAAAACATTTCAGAATTGCACCTTGCAATGCGGAGAAATTACTGTTTGTGCATTTACAATATTCATTGATTTTTGCCATTGAAAAACATCATGTTATTCACATACCAGAAATGATTGAAGCTACTGACTGAATGAAAGGAGCTGGCATCTCACTCTCTTTGAATCTTCTTTATCATGCTAAGAGGAGCAGGAAAAAGCAAAAAATTTCAGAATTGCACCTCGCAATGCGGAGAAATTACTGTTTGTGCATTTACAATATTCATTGATTTTTGCCATTGAAAAACGTCCAGAAATGATTGAAGCTACTGACTGAATGAAAGGAGCTGGCATCTCACTCTCTTTGAATCTTCTTTATCATGCTAAGAGGAGCAGGAAAAAGCAAAAAATTTCAGAATTGCACCTTGCAATGCGGAGAAATTGCTGTTTGTGCATTTACAAAATTCATTGATTTTTGCCATTGAAAAACATCATGTTATTCATATACCAGAAATGTTTGAAGCTACTGACTGAATGAAAGGAGCTGGCATCTCACTCTCTTTGAATCTTCTTTATCATGCTAAGAGGAGCAGGAAAAAGCAAAAAATTTCAGAATTGCACCTTGCAATGCGGAGAAATTACTGTTTGTGCATTTACAATATTCATTGATTTTTGCCATTGAAAAACGTCCAGAAATGATTGAAGCTACTGACTGAATGAAAGGAGCTGGCATCTCACTCTCTTTGAATCTTCTTTATCATGCTAAGAGGAGCAGGAAAAAGCAAAAAATTTCAGAATTGCACCTTGCAATGCGGAGAAATTACTGTTTGTGCATTTACAATATACATTGATTTTTGCCATTGAAAAACGTGCAGAAATGATTGAAGCTACTGACTGAATGAAAGGAGCTGGCATCTCACTCTCTTTGAATCTTCTTTATCATGCTAAGAGGAGCAGGAAAAAGCAAAAAATTTCAGAATTGCACCTTGCAATGCGGAGAAATTACTGTTTGTGCATTTACAATATTCATTGATTTTTGCCGTTGAAAAAAGTCCAGAAATGATTTAAGCTACTGACTGAATGAAAGGAGCTGGCATCTCACTCTCTTTGAATCTTCTTTATCATGCTAAGAGGAGCAGGAAAAAGCAAAAAATTTCAGAATTGCACCTTGCAATGCGGAGAAATTACTGTTTGTGCATTTACAATATTCATTGATTTTTGCCATTGAAAAACATCATGTTATTCATATACCAGAAATGATTGAAGCTACTGACTGAATGAAAGGAGCTGGCATCTCACTCTCTTTGAATCTTCTTTATCATGCTAAGAGGAGCAGGAAAAAGCAAGAAATTTCAGAATTGCACCTTGCAATGCGGAGAAATTACTGTTTGTGCATTTACAATATTCATTGATTTTTGCCATTGAAAAACATCATGTTATTCATATACCAGAAATGTTTGAAGCTACTGACTGAATGAAAGGAGCTGGCATCTCACTCTCTTTGAATCTTCTTTATCATGCTAAGAGGAGCAGGAAAAAGCAAAAAATTTCAGAATTGCACCTTGCAATGTGGAGAAATTACTGTTTGTGCATTTACAATATTCATTGATTTTTACCATTGAAAAATGTCCAGAAATGATTGAAGCTACTGACTGAATGAAAGTAGCTGCCATCTCACTCTCTTTGAATCTTTTTTATCATGCTAAGAGGAGCAGGAAAAAGCAAAAAATTTCAGACTTGCACCTTGCAATGCGGAGAAATTACTGTTTGTGCATTTACAATATTCATTGATTTTTGCCATTGAAAAACATCATGTTATTCATATACCAGAAATGTTTGAAGCTACTGACTGAATGAAAGGAGCTGGCATCTCACTCTCTTTGAATCTTCTTTATCATGCTAAGAGGAGCAGGAAAAAGCAAAAAATTTCAGAATTGCACCTTGCAATGCGGAGAAATTACTTTTTGTGCATTTACAATATTCATTGATTTTTGCCATTGAAAAACGTCCAGAAATGATTGAAGCTACTGACTGAATGAAAGGAGCTGGCATCTCACTCTCTTTGAATCTTCTTTATCATGCTAAGAGGAGCAGGAAAAAGCAAAAAATTTCAGAATTGCACCTTGCAATGCGGAGAAATTACTGTTTGTGCATTTACAATATTCATTGATTTTTGCCATTGAAAAATGTCCAGAAATGATTGAAGCTACTGACTGAATGAAAGGAGCTGGCATCTCACTCTCTTTGAATCTTCTTTATCATGCTAAGAGGAGCAGGAAAAAGCAAAAAATTTCAGAATTGCGCCTTGCAATGCGGAGAAATTACTGTTTGTGCATTTACAAAATTCATTGATTTTTGCGATTGAAAAACATCATGTTATTCATATACCAGAAATGATTGAAGCTACTGACTGAAGGAAAGGATCTGGCATCTCACTCTCTTTGAATCTTCTTTGTCATGCTAAGAGGAGCAGGAAAAAGCAAAAAATTTCAGAATTGCACCTTGCAATGCGGAGAAATTACTGTTTGTGCATTTACAATATTCATTGATTTTTGCCATTGAAAAACGTCCAGAAATGATTGAAGCTACTGACTGAATGAAAGGAGCTGGCATCTCACTCTCTTTGAATCTTCTTTATCATGCTAAGAGGAGCAGGAAAAAGCAAAACATTTCAGAATTGCACCTTGCAATGCGGAGAAATTACTGTTTGTGCATTTACAATATTCATTGATTTTTGCGATTGAAAAACATCATGTTATTCATATACCAGAAATGATTGAAGCTACTGACTGAATGAAAGGAGCTGGCATCTCACTCTCTTTGAATCTTCTTTATCATGCTAAGAGGAGCAGGAAAAAGTAAAAAATTTCAGAATTGCACCTTGCAATGCGGAGAAATTACTGTTTGTGCATTTACAATATTCAATGATTTTTGCCATTGAAAAACGTCCAGAAATGATTGAAGCTACTGACTGAATGAAAGGAGCTGGCATCTCACTCTCTTTGAATCTTCTTTATCATGCTAAGAGGAGCAGGAAAAAGCAAAAAATTTCAGAATTGCACCTTGCAATGCGGAGAAATTACTGTTTGTGCATTTACAATATTCATTGATTTTTGCCATTGAAAAACGTCCAGAAATGATTGAAGCTACTGACTGAATGAAAGGAGCTGGCATCTCACTCTCTTTGAATCTTCTTTATCATGCTAAGAGGAGCAGGAAAAAGCAAAAAATTTCAGAATTGCACCTTGCAATGCGGAGAAATTACTGTTTGTGCATTTACAATATTCATTGATTTTTGCCATTGAAAAACATCATGTTATTCATATACCAGAAATGTTTGAAGCTACTGACTGAATGAAAGGAGCTGGCATCTCACTCTCTTTGAATCTTCTTTATCATGCTAAGAGGAGCAGGAAAAAGCAAAAAATTTCAGAATTGCACCTTGCAATGCGGAGAAATTACTGTTTGTGCATTTACAATATTCAATGATTTTTGCCATTGAAAAACGTCCAGAAATGATTGAAGCTACTGACTGAATGAAAGGAGCTGGCATCTCACTCTCTTTGAATCTTGTTTATCATGCTAAGAGGAGCAGGAAAAAGCAAAAAATTTCAGAATTGCACCTTGCAATGCGGAGAAATTACTGTTTGTGCATTTACAATATTCATTGATTTTTGCCATTGAAAAACGTCCAGAAATGATTGAAGCTACTGACTGAATGAAAGGAGCTGGCATCTCACTCTCTTTGAATCTTCTTTATCATGCTAAGAGGAGCAGGAAAAAGCAAAAAATTTCAGAATTGCACCTTGCAATGGGGAGAAATTACTGTTTGTGCATTTACAATATTCATTGATTTTTGCTATTGAAAAACATCATGTTATTCATATACCAGAAATGATTGAAGCTACTGACTGAATGAAAGGAGCTGGCATCTCACTCTCTTTGAATCTTCTTTATCATGCTAAGAGGAGCAGGAAAAAGCAAAAAATTTCAGAATTGCACCTTGCAATGCGGAGAAATTATAGTTTGTGCATTTACAATATTCATTGATTTTTGCCATTGAAAAACGTCCAGAAATGATTGAAGCTACTGACTGAATGAAAGGAGCTGGCATCTCACTCTCTTTGAATCTTCTTTATCATGCTAAGAGGAGCAGGAAAAAGCAAAAAATTTCAGAATTGCACCTTGCAATGCGGAGAAATTACTGTTTGTGCATTTACAATATTCATTGATTTTTGCCATTGAAAAACGTCCAGAAATGATTGAAGCTACTGACTGAATGAAAGGAGCTGGCATCTCACTCTCTTTGAATCTTCTTTATCATGCTAAGAGGAGCAGGAAAAAGCAAAAAATTTCAGAATTGCACCTTGCAATGCGGAGAAATTACTGTTTGTGCATTTACAATATTCATTGATTTTTGCTATTGAAAAACATCATGTTATTCATATACCAGAAATGATTGAAGCTACTGACTGAATGAAAGGAGCTGGCATCTCACTCTCTTTGAATCTTCTTTATCATGCTAAGAGGAGCAGGAAAAAGCAAAAAATTTCAGAATTGCACCTTGCAATGCGGAGAAATTACAGTTTGTGCATTTACAATATTCATTGAATTTTGCCATTGAAAAGCGTCCAGAAATGATTGAAGCTACTGACTGAATGAAAGGAGCTGGCATCTCACTCTCTTTGAATCTTCTTTATCATGCTAAGAGGAGCAGGAAAAAGCAAAAAATTTCAGAATTGCACCTTGCAATGCGGAGAAATTACTGTTTGTGCATTTACAATATTCATTGATTTTTGCCATTGAAAAACGTCCAGAAATGATTGAAGGTACTGACTGAATGAAAGGAGCTGGCATCTCACTCTCTTTGAATCTTCTTTATCATGCTAAGAGGAGCAGGAAAAAGCAAAAAATTTCAGAATTGCACCTTGCAATGCGGAGAAATTACTGTTTGTGCATTTACAATATTCATTGATTTTTGCCATTGAAAAACGTCCAGAAATGATTGAAGCTACTGACTGAATGAAAGGAGCTGGCATCTCACTCTCTTTGAATCTTCTTTATCATGCTAAGAGGAGCAGGAAAAAGCAAAAAATTTCAGAATTGCACCTTGCAATGCGGAGAAATTACTGTTTGTGCATTTACAATATTCATTGATTTTTGCCATTGAAAAATGTCCAGAAATGATTGAAGCTACTGACTGAATGAAAGGAGCTGGCATCTCACTCTCTTTGAATCTTCTTTATCATGCTAAGAGGAGCAGGAAAAAGCAAAAAATTTCAGAATTGCGCCTTGCAATGCGGAGAAATTACTGTTTGTGCATTTACAAAATTCATTGATTTTTGCCATTGAAAAATATCATGTTATTCATATACCAGAAATGATTGATGTTTTTCAATGGCAAAAATCAATGAATATTGTAAATGCACAAACAGTAATTTCTCCGCATTGCAAGGTGCAATTCTGAAATTTTTTGCTTTTTCCTGCTAATCCTAGCATGATAAAGAAGATTCAAAGAGAGTGAGATGCCAGCTCCTTTCATTCAGTCAGTAGCTTCAAACATTTCTGGACGTTTTTCAATGGCAAAAATCAATGAATATTGTAAATGCACAAACAGTAATATCTCCACATTGCAAGGTGCAATTCTGAAATTTTTTGCTTTTCCTGTTAATCCTAGCATGATAAAGAAGATTTAAAGAGAGTGAGATGCCAGCTCCTTTCATTCAGTCAGTAGCTTCAAACATTTCTGGTATATGAAAAACATGTTTTTCAATGGCAAAAATCAATGAATATTGTAAATGCACAAACAGTAATATCTCCACATTGCAAGGTGCAATTCTGAAATTTTTTGCTTTTTCCTGCTAATCCTAGCATGATAAAGAAGATTCAAAGAGAGTGAGATGCCAGCTCCTTTCATTCAGTCAGTAGCTTCAAACATTTCTGGTATATGAAAAACATGTTTTTCAATGGCAAAAATCAATGAATATTGTAAATGCACAAACAGTAATATCTCCACATTGCAAGGTGCAATTCTGAAATTTTTTGCTTTTTCCTGCTAATCCTAGCATGATAAAGAAGATTCAAAGAGAGTGAGATGCCAGTTCCTTTCATTCAGTCAGTAGCTTCAAACATTTCTGGACGTTTTTCAATGGCAAAAATCAATGAATATTGTAAATGCACAAACAGTAATATCTCCACATTGCAAGGTGCAATTCTGAAATTTTTTGCTTTTTCCTGCTAATCCTAGCATGATAAAGAAGATTCAAAGAGAGTGAGATGCCAGCTCCTTTCATTCAGTCAGTAGCTTCAAACATTTCTGGACGTTTTTCAATGGCAAAAATCAATGAATATTGTAAATGCACAAACAGTAATATCTCCACATTGCAAGGTGCAATTCTGAAATTTTTTGCTTTTTCCTGTTAATCCTAGCATGATAAAGAAGATTCAAAGAGAGTGAGATGCCAGCTCCTTTCATTCAGTCAGTAGCTTCAAACATTTCTGGTATATGAAAAACATGTTTTTCAATGGCAAAAATCAATTAATATTGTAAATGCACAAACAGTAATATCTCCACATTGCAAGGTGCAATTCTGAAATTTTTTGTTTTTTCCTGTTAATCCTAGCATGATAAAGAAGATTCAAAGAGAGTGAGATGCCAGCTCCTTTCATTCAGTCAGTAGCTTCAAACATTTCTGGTATATGAAAAACATGTTTTTCAATGGCAAAAATCAATGAATATTGTAAATGCACAAACAGTAATATCTCCACATTGCAAGGTGCAATTCTGAAATTTTTTGCTTTTTCCTGCTAATCCTAGCATGATAAAGAAGATTCAAAGAGAGTGAGATGCCAGCTCCTTTCATTCAGTCAGTAGCTTCAAACATTTCTGGTATATGAAAAACATGTTTTTCAATGGCAAAAATCAATGAATATTGTAAATGCACAAACAGTAATATCTCCACATTGCAAGGTGCAATTCTGAAATTTTTTGCTTTTTCCTGCTAATCCTAGCATGATAAAGAAGATTCAAAGAGAGTGAGATGCCAGCTCCTTTCATTCAGTCAGTAGCTTCAAACATTTCTGGTATATGAAAAACATGTTTTTCAATGGCAAAAATCAATGAATATTGTAAATGCACAAACAGTAATATCTCCACATTGCAAGGTGCAATTCTGAAATTTTTTGCTTTTTCCTGCTAATCCTAGCATGATAAAGAAGATTCAAAGAGAGTGAGATGCCAGCTCCTTTCATTCAGTCAGTAGCTTCAAACATTTCTGGTATACGAAAAACATGTTTTTCAATGGCAAAAATCAATGAATATTGTAAATGCACAAACAGTAATATCTCCACATTGCAAGGTGCAATTCTGAAATTTTTAGCTTTTTCCTGTTAATCCTAGCATGATAAAGAAGATTCAAAGAGAGTGAGATGCCAGCTCCTTTCATTCAGTCAGTAGCTTCAAACATTTCTGGACGTTTTTCAATGGCAAAAATCAATGAATATTGTAAATGCACAAACAGTAATATCTCCACATTGCAAGGTGCAATTCTGAAATTTTTTGCTTTTTCCTGTTAATCCTAGCATGATAAAGAAGATTCAAAGAGAGTGAGATACCAGCTCCTTTCATTCAGTCAGTAGCTTCAATCATTTCTGGACGTTTTTCAATGGCAAAAATCAATGAATATTGTAAATGCACAAACAGTAATTTCTCCGCATTGCAAGGTGCAATTCTGAAATTTTTTGCTTTTTCCTGCTCCTCTTAGCATGATAAAGAAGATTCAAAGAGAGTGAGATGCCAGCTCCTTTCATTCAGTCAGTAGCTTCAAACATTTCTGGTATATGAATAACATGATGTTTTTCAATGGCAAAAATCAATGAATATTGTAAATTCACAAACAGTAATTTCTCCGCATTGCAAGGTGCAAGTCTGAAATTTTTTGCTTTTTCCTGCTCCTCTTAGCATGATAAAGAAGATTCAAAGAGAGTGAGATGCCAGCTCCTTTCATTCAGTCAGTAGCTTCAATCATTTCTGGATGTTTTTCAATGGCAAAAATCAATGAATATTGTAAATGCACAAACTGTAATTTCTCCGTATTGCAAGGTGCAATTCTGAAATTTTTTGCTTTTTCCTGCTCCTCTTAGCATGATAAAGAAGATTCAAAGAGAGTGAGATGCCAGCTCCTTTCATTCAGTCAGTAGCTTCAATCATTTCTGGACGTTTTTCAATGGCAAAAATCAATGAATATTGTAAATGCACAAACAGTAATTTCTCCGCATTGCAAGGTGCAATTCTGAAATTTTTTGCTTTTTCCTGCTCCTCTTAGCATGATAAAGAAGATTCAAAGAGAGTGAGATGCCAGCTCCTTTCATTCAGTCAGTAGCTTCAATCATTTCTGGACGTTTTTCAATGGCAAAAATCAATGAATATTGTAAATGCACAAACAGTAATTTCTCCGCATTGCAAGGTGCAATTCTGAAATTTTTTGCTTTTTCCTGCTCCTCTTAGCATGATAAAGAAGATTCAAAGAGAGTGAGATGCCAGCTCCTTTCATTCAGTCAGTAGCTTCAAACATTTCTGGTATATGAATAACATGATGTTTTTCAATGGCAAAAATCAATGAATATTGTAAATGCACAAACAGTAATTTCTCCGCATTGCAAGGTGCAATTCTGAAATTTTTTGCTTTTTCTTGCTCCTCTTAGCATGATAAAGAAGATTCAAAGAGAGTGAGATGCCAGCTCCTTTCATTCAGTCAGTAGCTTCAAACATTTCTGGTATATGAATAACATGATGTTTTTCAATGGCAAAAATCAATGAATATTGTAAATGCACAAACAGTAATTTCTCCGCATTGCAAGGTGCAAGTCTGAAATTTTTTGCTTTTTCCTGCTCCTCTTAGCATGATAAAGAAGATTCAAAGAGAGTGAGATGCCAGCTACTTTCATTCAGTCAGTAGCTTCAATCATTTCTGGACGTTTTTCAATGGTAAAAATCAATGAATATTGTAAATACACAAACAGTAATTTCTCCACATTGCAAGGTGCAATTCTGAAATTTTTTGCTTTTTCCTGCTCCTCTTAGCATGATAAAGAAGATTCAAAGAGAGTGAGATGCCAGCTCCTTTCATTCAGTCAGTAGCTTCAAACATTTCTGGTATATGAATAACATGATGTTTTTCAATGGCAAAAATCAATGAATATTGTAAATGCACAAACAGTAATTTCTCCGCATTGCAAGGTGCAATTCTGAAATTTTTTGCTTTTTCCTGCTCCTCTTAGCATGATAAAGAAGATTCAAAGAGAGTGAGATGCCAGCTCCTTTCATTCAGTCAGTAGCTTCAATCATTTCTGGATGTTTTTCAATGGCAAAAATCAATGAATATTGTAAATGCACAAACTGTAATTTCTCCGCATTGCAAGGTGCAATTCTGAAATTTTTTGCTTTTTCCTGCTCCTCTTAGCATGATAAAGAAGATTCAAAGAGAGTGAGATGCCAGCTCCTTTCATTCAGTCAGTATCTTCAATCATTTCTGGACGTTTTTCAGTGGCAAAAATCAATGAATATTGTAAATGCACAAACAGTAATTTCTCCGCATTGCAAGGTGCAATTCTGAAATTTTTTGCTTTTTCCTGCTCCTCTTAGCATGATAAAGAAGATTCAAAGAGAGTGAGATGCCAGCTCCTTTCATTCAGTCAGTACCTTCAATCATTTCTGGACGTTTTTCAATGGCAAAAATCAATGAATATTGTAAATGCACAAACAGTAATTTCTCCGCATTGCAAGGTGCAAGTCTGAAATTTTTTGCTTTTTCCTGCTCCTCTTAGCATGATAAAGAAGATTCAAAGAGAGTGAGATGCCAGCTACTTTCATTCAGTCAGTAGCTTCAATCATTTCTGGACGTTTTTCAATGGTAAAAATCAATGAATATTGTAAATGCACAAACAGTAATTTCTCCACATTGCAAGGTGCAATTCTGAAATTTTTTGCTTTTTCCTGCTCCTCTTAGCATGATAACGAAGATTCAAAGAGAGTGAGATGCCAGCTCCTTTCATTCAGTCAGTAGCTTCAAACATTTCTGGTATATGAATAACATGATGTTTTTCAATGGCAAAAATCAATGAATATTGTAAATGCACAAACAGTAATTTCTCCGCATTGCAAGGTGCAATTCTGAAATTTTTTGCTTTTTCCTGCTCCTCTTAGCATGATAAAGAAGATTCAAAGAGAGTGAGATGCCAGCTCCTTTCATTCAGTCAGTAGCTTCAATCATTTCTGGACGTTTTTCAATGGCAAAAATCAATGAATATTGTAAATGCACAAACAGTAATTTCTCCGCATTGCAAGGTGCAATTCTGAAATTTTTTGCTTTTTCCTGCTCCTCTTAGCATGATAAAGAAGATTCAAAGAGAGTGAGATGCCAGCTCCTTTCGTTCAGTCAGTAGCTTCAATCATTTCTGGACGTTTTTCAATGGCAAAAATCATTGAATATTATAAATGCACAAACAGTAATTTCTCCGCATTGCAAGGTGCAATTCTGAAATTTTTTACTTTTTCCTGCTCCTCTTAGCATGATAAAGAAGATTCAAAGAGAGTGAGATGCCAGCTCCTTTCATTCAGTCAGTAGCTTCAATCATTTCTGGTATATGAATAACATGATGTTTTTCAATGGCAAAAATCAATGAATATTGTAAATGCACAAACAGTAATTTCTCCGCATTGCAAGGTGCAATTCTGAAATTTTTTGCTTTTTCCTGCTCCTCTTAGCATGATAAAGAAGATTCAAAGAGAGTGAGATGCCAGCTCCTTTCATTCAGTCAGTAGCTTCAATCATTTCTGGACGTTTTTCAATGGCAAAAATAAATGAATATTGTAAATGCACAAACAGTAATTTCTCCGCATTGCAAGGTGCAATTCTGAAATTTTTTGCTTTTTCCTGCTCCTCTTAGCATGATAAACAAGATTCAAAGAGAGTGAGATGCCAGCTCCTTTCATTCAGTCAGTAGCTTCAATCATTTCTGGACGTTTTTCAATGGCAAAAATCAATGAATATTGTAAATGCACAAACAGTAATTTCTCCGCATTGCAAGGTGCAATTCTGAAATTTTTTGCTTTTTCCTGCTCCTCTTAGCATGATAAAGAAGATTCAAAGAGAGTGAGATGCCAGCTCCTTTCATTCAGTCAGTAGCTTCAAACATTTCTGGTATATGAATAACATGATGTTTTTCAATGGCAAAAATCAATGAATATTGTAAATGCACAAACAGTAATTTCTCCGCATTGCAAGGTGCAAGTCTGAAATTTTTTGCTTTTTCCTGCTCCTCTTAGCATGATAAAGAAGATTCAAAGAGAGTGAGATGCCAGCTCCTTTCATTCAGTCAGTAGCTTCAATCATTTCTGGATGTTTTTCAATGGCAAAAATCAATGAATATTGTAAATGCACAAACTGTAATTTCTCCGTATTGCAAGGTGCAATTCTGAAATTTTTTGCTTTTTCCTGCTCCTCTTAGCATGATAAAGAAGATTCAAAGAGAGTGAGATGCCAGCTCCTTTCATTCAGTCAGTAGCTTCAATCATTTCTGGACGTTTTTCAATGGCAAAAATCAATGAATATTGTAAATGCACAAACAGTAATTTCTCCGCATTGCAAGGTGCAATTCTGAAATTTTTTGCTTTTTCCTGCTCCTCTTAGCATGATAAAGAAGATTCAAAGAGAGTGAGATGCCAGCTCCTTTCATTCAGTCAGTAGCTTCAATCATTTCTGGACGTTTTTCAATGGCAAAAATCAATGAATATTGTAAATGCACAAACAGTAATTTCTCCGCATTGCAAGGTGCAATTCTGAAATTTTTTGCTTTTTCCTGCTCCTCTTAGCATGATAAAGAAGATTCAAAGAGAGTGAGATGCCAGCTCCTTTCATTCAGTCAGTAGCTTCAAACATTTCTGGTATATGAATAACATGATGTTTTTCAATGGCAAAAATCAATGAATATTGTAAATGCACAAACAGTAATTTCTCCGCATTGCAAGGTGCAATTCTGAAATTTTTTGCTTTTTCCTGCTCCTCTTAGCATGATAAAGAAGATTCAAAGAGAGTGAGATGCCAGCTCCTTTCATTCAGTCAGTACCTTCAATCATTTCTGGACGTTTTTCAATGGCAAAAATCAATGAATATTGTAAATGCACAAACAGTAATTTCTCCGCATTGCAAGGTGCAATTCTGAAATTTTTTGCTTTTTCCCGCTCCTCTTAGCATGATAAAGAAGATTCAAAGAGAGTGAGGTGCCAGCTCCTTTCATTCAGTCAGTAGCTTCAAACATTTCTGGTATATGAATAACATGTTTTTCAATGGCAAAAATCAATGAATATTGTAAATGCACAAACAGTAATTTCTCCGCATTGCAAGGTGCAATTCTGAAATTTTTTGATTTTTCCTGCTCCTCTTAGCATGATAAAGAAGATTCAAAGAGAGTGACATGCCAGCTCCTTTCATTCAGTCAGTAGCTTCAATCATTTCTGGACGTTTTTCAATGGCAAAAATCAATGAATATTGTAAATGCACAAACAGTAATTTCTCCGCATTGCAAGGTGCAATTCTGAAATTTTTGGCTTTTTCCTGCTCCTCTTAGCATGATAAAGAAGATTCAAAGAGAGTGAGATGCCAGCTCCTTTCATTCAGTCAGTAGCTTCAATCATTTCTGGACGTTTTTCAATGGCAAAAATCAATGAATATTGTAAATGCACAAACAGTAATTTCTCCGCATTGCAAGGTGCAATTCTGAAATTTTTTGCTTTTTCCTGCTCCTCTTAGCACGATAAAGAAGATTCAAAGAGAGTGAGATGCCAGCTCCTTTCATTCAGTCAGTAGCTTCAAACATTTCTGGTATATGAATAACATGATGTTTTTCAATGGCAAAAATCAATGAATATTGTAAATGCACAAACAGTAATTTCTCCGCATTGCAAGGTGCAAGTCTGAAATTTTTTGCTTTTTCCTGCTCCTCTTAGCATGATAAAGAAGATTCAAAGAGAGTGAGATGCCAGTTACTTTCATGCAGTCAGTAGCTTCAATCATTTCTGGACGTTTTTCAATGGTAAAAATCAATGAATATTGTAAATGCACAAACAGTAATTTCTCCACATTGCAAGGTGCAATTCTGAAATTTTTTGCTTTTTCCTGCTCCTCTTAGCATGATAAAGAAGATTCAAAGAGAGTGAGATGCCAGCTCCTTTCATTCAGTCAGTAGCTTCAAACATTTCTGGTATATGAATAACATGATGTTTTTCAATGGCAAAAATCAATGAATATTGTAAATGCACAAACAGTAATTTCTCCGCATTGCAAGGTGCAATTCTGAAATTTTTTGCTTTTTCCTGCTCCTCTTAGCATGATAAAGAAGATTCAAAGAGAGTGAGATGCCAGCTCCTTTCATTCAGTCAGTAGCTTCAAACATTTCTGGTATATGAATAACATGATGTTTTTCAATGGCAAAAATCAATGAATATTGTAAATGCACAAACAGTAATTTCTCCGCATTGCAAGGTGCAATTCTGAAATTTTTTGCTTTTTCCTGCTCCTCTTAGCATGATAAAGAAGATTCAAAAAGAGTGAGATGCCAGCTCCTTTCATTCAGTCAGTAGCTTCAATCATTTCTGGATGTTTTTCAATGGCAAAAATCAATGAATATTGTAAATGCACAAACAGTAATTTCTCCGCATTGCAAGGTGCAATTCTGAAATTTTTTGCTTTTTCCTGCTCCTCTTAGCATGATAAAGAAGATTCAAAGAGAGTGAGATGTCAGCTCCTTTCATTCAGTCAGTAGCTTCAAACATTTCTGGTATATGAATAACATGATGTTTTTCAATGGCAAAAATCAATGAATATTGTAAATGCACAAACAGTAATTTCTCCGCATTGCAAGGTGCAATTCTGAAATTTTTTGCTTTTTCCTGCTCCTCTTAGCATGATAAAGAAGATTCAAAGAGAGTGAGATGCCAGCTCCTTTCATTCAGTCAGTAGCTTCAATCATTTCTGGATGTTTTTCAATGGCAAAAATCAATGAATATTGTAAATGCACAAACAGTAATTTCTCCGCATTGCAAGGTGCAATTCTGAAATTTTTTGCTTTTTCCTGCTCCTCTTAGCATGATAAAGAAGATTCAAAGAGAGTGAGATGCCAGCTCCTTTCATTCAGTCAGTAGCTTCAAACATTTCTGGTATATGAATAACATGATGTTTTTCAATGGCAAAAATCAATGAATATTGTAAATGCACAAACAGTAATTTCTCCGCATTGCAAGGTGCAAGTCTGAAATTTTTTTGCTTTTTCCTGCTCCTCTTAGCATGATAAAGAAGATTCAAAGAGAGTGAGATGCCAGCTACTTTCATTCAGTCAGTAGCTTCAATCATTTCTGGACGTTTTTCAATGGTAAAAATCAATGAATATTGTAAATGCACAAACAGTAATTTCTCCACATTGCAAGGTGCAATTCTGAAATTTTTTGCTTTTTCCTGCTCCTCTTAGCATGATAAAGAAGATTCAAAGAGAGTGAGATGCCAGCTCCTTTCATTCAGTCAGTAGCTTCAAACATTTCTGGTATATGAATAACATGATGTTTTTCAATGGCAAAAATCAATGAATATTGTAAATGCACAAACAGTAATTTCTCCACATTGCAAGGTGCAATTCTGAAATTTTTTGCTTTTTCCTGCTCCTCTTAGCATGATAAAGAAGATTCAAAGAGAGTGAGATGCCAGCTCCTTTCATTCAGTCAGTAGCTTCAAACATTTCTGGTATATGAATAACATGATGTTTTTCAATGGCAAAAATCAATGAATATTGTAAATGCACAAACAGTAATTTCTCCGCATTGCAAGGTGCAATTCTGAAATTTTTTGCTTTTTCCTGCTCCTCTTAGCATGATAAAGAAGATTCAAAGAGAGTGAGATGCCAGCTCCTTTCATTCAGTCAGTAGCTTCAATCATTTCTGGACGTTTTTCAATGGCAAAAATCAATGAATATTGTAAATGCACAAACAGTAATTTCTCCGCATTGCAAGGTGCAATTCTGAAATTTTTTGCTTTTTCCTGCTCCTCTTAGCATGATAAAGAAGATTCAAAGAGAGTGAGATGTCAGCTCCTTTCATTCAGTCAGTAGCTTCAAACATTTCTGGTATATGAATAACATGATGTTTTTCAATGGCTAAAATCAATGAATATTGTAAATGCACAAACAGTAATTTCTCCGCATTGCAAGGTGCAATTCTGAAATTTTTTGCTTTTTCCTGCTCCTCTTAGCATGATAAAGAAGATTCAAAGAGAGTGAGATGCCAGCTCCTTTCATTCAGTCAGTAGCTTCAATCATTTCTGGACGTTTTTCAATGGCAAAAATCAATGAATATTGTAAATGCACAAACAGTAATTTCTCCGCATTGCAAGGTGCAATTCTGAAATTTTTTGCTTTTTCCTGCTCCTCTTAGCATGATAAAGAAGATTCAAAGAGAGTGAGATGCCAGCTCTTTCATTCAGTCAGTAGCTTCAATCATTTCTGGACGTTTTTCAATGGCAAAAATCAATGAATATTGTAAATGCACAAACAGTAATTTCTCCGCATTGCAAGGTGCAATTCTGAAATTTTTTGCTTTTTCCTGCTCCTCTTAGCATGATAAAGAAGATTCAAAGAGAGTGAGATGCCAGCTCCTTTCATTCAGTCAGTAGCTTCAAACATTTCTGGAATATGAATAACATGATGTTTTTCAATGGCAAAAATCAATGAATATTGTAAATGCACAAACAGTAATTTCTCCGCATTGCAAGGTGCAAGTCTGAAATTTTTTGCTTTTTCCTGCTCCTCTTAGCATGATAAAGAAGATTCAAAGAGAGTGAGATGCCAGCTACTTTCATTCAGTCAGTAGCTTCAATCATTTCTGGACGTTTTTCAATGGTAAAAATCAATGAATATTGTAAATGCACAAACAGTAATTTCTCCACATTGCAATGTGCAATTCTAAAATTTTTTGCTTTTTCCTGCTCCTCTTAGCATGATAAAGAAGATTCAAAGAGAGTGAGATGCCAGCTCCTTTCATTCAGTCAGTAGCTTCAAACATTTCTGGTATATGAATAACATGATGTTTTTCAATGGCAAAAATCAATGAATATTGTAAATGCACAAACAGTAATTTCTCCGCATTGCAAGGTGCAATTCTGAAATTTTTTGCTTTTTCCTGCTCCTCTTAGCATGATAAAGAAGATTCAAAGAGAGTGAGATGCCAACTCCTTTCATTCAGTCAGTAGCTTCAAACATTTCTGGTATATGAATAACATGATGTTTTTCAATGGCAAAAATCAATGAATATTGTAAATGCACAAACAGTAATTTCTCCGCATTGCAAGGTGCAATTCTGAAATTTTTTGCTTTTTCCTGCTCCTCTTAGCATGATAAAGAAGATTCAAAGAGAGTGAGGTGCCAGCTCCTTTCATTCAGTCAGTAGCTTCAAACATTTCTGGTATATGAATAACATGTTTTTCAATGGCAAAAATCAATGAATATTGTAAATGCACAAACAGTAATTTCTCCGCATTGCAAGGTGCAATTCTGAAATTTTTTGCTTTTTCCTGCTCCTCTTAGCATGATAAAGAAGATTCAAAGAGAGTGAGATGCCAGCTCCTTTCATTCAATCAGTAGCTTCAATCATTTCTGGACGTTTTTCAATGGCAAAAATCAATGAATATTGTAAATGCACAAACAGTAATTTCTCCGCATTGCAAGGTGCAATTCTGAAATTTTTTGCTTTTTCCTGCTCCTCTTAGCATGATAAAGAAGATTCAAAGAGAGTGAGATGCCAGCTACTTTCATTCAGTCAGTAGCTTCAATCATTTCTGGACGTTTTTCAAAGGTAAAAATCAATGAATATTGTAAATGCACAAACAGTAATTTCTCCACATTGCAAGGTGCAATTCTGAAATTTTTTGCTTTTTCCTGCTCCTCTTAGCATGATAAAGAAGATTCAAAGAGAGTGAGATGCCAGCTCCTTTCATTCAGTCAGTAGCTTCAAACATTTCTGGTATATGAATAACATGATGTTTTTCAATGGCAAAAATCAATGAATATTGTAAATGCACAAACAGTAATTTCTCCGCATTGCAAGGTGCAATTCTGAAATTTTTTGCTTTTTCCTGCTCCTCTTAGCATGATAAAGAAGATTCAAAGAGAGTGAGATGCCAGCTCCTTTCATTCAGTCAGTAGCTTCAAACATTTCTGGTATATGAATAACATGATGTTTTTCAATGGCAAAAATCAATGAATATTGTAAATGCACAAACAGTAATTTCTCCACATTGCAAGGTGCAATTCTGAAATTTTTTGCTTTTTCCTGCTCCTCTTAGCATGATAAAGAAGATTCAAAGAGAGTGAGATGCCAGCTCCTTTCATTCAGTCAGTAGCTTCAAACATTTCTGGTATATGAATAACATGATGTTTTTCAATGGCAAAAATCAATGAATATTGTAAATGCACAAACAGTAATTTCTCCGCATTGCAAGGTGCAATTCTGAAATTTTTTGCTTTTTCCTGCTCCTCTTAGCATGATAAAGAAGATTCAAAGAGAGTGAGATGCCAGCTCCTTTCATTCAGTCAGTAGCTTCAATCATTTCTGGACGTTTTTCAATGGCAAAAATCAATGAATATTGTAAATGCACAAACAGTAATTTCTCCGCATTGCAAGGTGCAATTCTGAAATTTTTTGCTTTTTCCTGCTCCTCTTAGCATGATAAAGAAGATTCAAAGAGAGTGAGATGTCAGCTCCTTTCATTCAGTCAGTAGCTTCAAACATTTCTGGTATATGAATAACATGATGTTTTTCAATGGCAAAAATCAATGAATATTGTAAATGCACAAACAGTAATTTCTCCGCATTGCAAGGTGCAATTCTGAAATTTTTTGCTTTTTCCTGCTCCTCTTAGCATGATAAAGAAGATTCAAAGAGAGTGAGATGCCAGCTCCTTTCATTCAGTCAGTAGCTTCAATCATTTCTGGACGTTTTTCAATGGCAAAAATCAATGAATATTGTAAATGCACAAACAGTAATTTCTCCGCATTGCAAGGTGCAATTCTGAAATTTTTTGCTTTTTCCTGCTCCTCTTAGCATGATAAAGAAGATTCAAAGAGAGTGAGATGCCAGCTCCTTTCATTCAGTCAGTAGCTTCAAACATTTCTGGTATATGAATAACATGATGTTTTTCAATGGCAAAAATCAATGAATATTGTAAATGCACAAACAGTAATTTCTCCGCATTGCAAGGTGCAAGTCTGAAATTTTTTGCTTTTTCCTGCTCCTCTTAGCATGATAAAGAAGATTCAAAGAGAGTGAGATGCCAGCTCCTTTCATTCAGTCAGTAGCTTCAATCATTTCTGGATGTTTTTCAATGGCAAAAATCAATGAATATTGTAAATGCACAAACTGTAATTTCTCCGTATTGCAAGGTGCAATTCTGAAATTTTTTGCTTTTTCCTGCTCCTCTTAGCATGATAAAGAAGATTCAAAGAGAGTGAGATGCCAGCTCCTTTCATTCAGTCAGTAGCTTCAATCATTTCTGGACGTTTTTCAATGGCAAAAATCAATGAATATTGTAAATGCACAAACAGTAATTTCTCCGCATTGCAAGGTGCAATTCTGAAATTTTTTGCTTTTTCCTGCTCCTCTTAGCATGATAAAGAAGATTCAAAGAGAGTGAGATGCCAGCTCCTTTCATTTAGTCAGTACCTTCAATCATTTCTGGACGTTTTTCAATGGCAAAAATCAATGAATATTGTAAATGCACAAACAGTAATTTCTCCGCATTGCAAGGTGCAATTCTGAAATTTTTTGCTTTTTCCCGCTCCTCTTAGCATGATAAAGAAGATTCAAAGAGAGTGAGATGCCAACTCCTTTCATTCAGTCAGTAGCTTCAAACATTTCTGGTATATGAATAACATGATGTTTTTCAATGGCAAAAATCAATGAATATTGTAAATGCACAAACAGTAATTTCTCCGCATTGCAAGGTGCAATTCTGAAATTTTTTGCTTTTTCCTGCTCCTCTTAGCATGATAAAGAAGATTCAAAGAGAGTGAGGTGCCAGCTCCTTTCATTCAGTCAGTAGCTTCAAACATTTCTGGTATATGAATAACATGTTTTTCAATGGCAAAAATCAATGAATATTGTAAATGCACAAACAGTAATTTCTCCGCATTGCAAGGTGCAATTCTGAAATTTTTTGCTTTTTCCTGCTCCTCTTAGCATGATAAAGAAGATTCAAAGAGAGTGAGATGCCAGCTCCTTTCATTCAATCAGTAGCTTCAATCATTTCTGGACGTTTTTCAATGGCAAAAATCAATGAATATTGTAAATGCACAAACAGTAATTTCTCCGCATTGCAAGGTGCAATTCTGAAATTTTTTGCTTTTTCCTGCTCCTCTTAGCATGATAAAGAAGATTCAAAGAGAGTGAGATGCCAGCTACTTTCATTCAGTCAGTAGCTTCAATCATTTCTGGACGTTTTTCAAAGGTAAAAATCAATGAATATTGTAAATGCACAAACAGTAATTTCTCCACATTGCAAGGTGCAATTCTGAAATTTTTTGCTTTTTCCTGCTCCTCTTAGCATGATAAAGAAGATTCAAAGAGAGTGAGATGCCAGCTCCTTTCATTCAGTCAGTAGCTTCAAACATTTCTGGTATATGAATAACATGATGTTTTTCAATGGCAAAAATCAATGAATATTGTAAATGCACAAACAGTAATTTCTCCGCATTGCAAGGTGCAATTCTGAAATTTTTTGCTTTTTCCTGCTCCTCTTAGCATGATAAAGAAGATTCAAAGAGAGTGAGATGCCAGCTCCTTTCATTCAGTCAGTAGCTTCAATCATTTCTGGATGTTTTTCAATGGTAAAAATCAATGAATATTGTAAATGCACAAACAGTAATTTCTCCGCATTGCAAGGTGCAATTCTGAAATTTTTTGCTTTTTCCTGCTCCTCTTAGCATGATAAAGAAGATTCAAAGAGAGTGAGATGCCAGCTCCTTTCATTCAGTCAGTAGCTTCAAACATTTCTGGTATATGAATAACATGATGTTTTTCAATGGCAAAAATCAATGAATATTGTAAATGCACAAACAGTAATTTCTCCACATTGCAAGGTGCAATTCTGAAATTTTTTGCTTTTTCCTGCTCCTCTTAGCATGATAAAGAAGATTCAAAGAGAGTGAGATGCCAGCTCCTTTCATTCAGTCAGTAGCTTCAAACATTTCTGGTATATGAATAACATGATGTTTTTCAATGGCAAAAATCAATGAATATTGTAAATGCACAAACAGTAATTTCTCCGCATTGCAAGGTGCAATTCTGAAATTTTTTGCTTTTTCCTGCTCCTCTTAGCATGATAAAGAAGATTCAAAGAGAGTGAGATGCCAGCTCCTTTCATTCAGTCAGTAGCTTCAATCATTTCTGGACGTTTTTCAATGGCAAAAATCAATGAATATTGTAAATGCACAAACAGTAATTTCTCCGCATTGCAAGGTGCAATTCTGAAATTTTTTGCTTTTTCCTGCTCCTCTTAGCATGATAAAGAAGATTCAAAGAGAGTGAGATGTCAGCTCCTTTCATTCAGTCAGTAGCTTCAAACATTTCTGGTATATGAATAACATGATGTTTTTCAATGGCAAAAATCAATGAATATTGTAAATGCACAAACAGTAATTTCTCCGCATTGCAAGGTGCAATTCTGAAATTTTTTGCTTTTTCCTGCTCCTCTTAGCATGATAAAGAAGATTCAAAGAGAGTGAGATGCCAGCTCCTTTCATTCAGTCAGTAGCTTCAATCATTTCTGGACGTTTTTCAATGGCAAAAATCAATGAATATTGTAAATGCACAAACAGTAATTTCTCCGCATTGCAAGGTGCAATTCTGAAATTTTTTGCTTTTTCCTGCTCCTCTTAGCATGATAAAGAAGATTCAAAGAGAGTGAGATGCCAGCTCCTTTCATTCAGTCAGTAGCTTCAAACATTTCTGGTATATGAATAACATGATGTTTTTCAATGGCAAAAATCAATGAATATTGTAAATGCACAAACAGTAATTTCTCCGCATTGCAAGGTGCAAGTCTGAAATTTTTTGCTTTTTCCTGCTCCTCTTAGCATGATAAAGAAGATTCAAAGAGAGTGAGATGCCAGCTCCTTTCATTCAGTCAGTAGCTTCAATCATTTCTGGATGTTTTTCAATGGCAAAAATCAATGAATATTGTAAATGCACAAACTGTAATTTCTCCGTATTGCAAGGTGCAATTCTGAAATTTTTTGCTTTTTCCTGCTCCTCTTAGCATGATAAAGAAGATTCAAAGAGAGTGAGATGCCAGCTCCTTTCATTCAGTCAGTAGCTTCAATCATTTCTGGACGTTTTTCAATGGCAAAAATCAATGAATATTGTAAATGCACAAACAGTAATTTCTCCGCATTGCAAGGTGCAATTCTGAAATTTTTTGCTTTTTCCTGCTCCTCTTAGCATGATAAAGAAGATTCAAAGAGAGTGAGATGCCAGCTCCTTTCATTTAGTCAGTACCTTCAATCATTTCTGGACGTTTTTCAATGGCAAAAATCAATGAATATTGTAAATGCACAAACAGTAATTTCTCCGCATTGCAAGGTGCAATTCTGAAATTTTTTGCTTTTTCCCGCTCCTCTTAGCATGATAAAGAAGATTGAAAGAGAGTGAGGTGCCAGCTCCTTTCATTCAGTCAGTAGCTTCAAACATTTCTGGTATATGAATAACATGTTTTTCAATGGCAAAAATCAATGAATATTGTAAATGCACAAACAGTAATTTCTCCGCATTGCAAGGTGCAATTCTGAAATTTTTTGATTTTTCCTGCTCCTCTTAGCATGATAAAGAAGATTCAAAGAGAGTGAGATGCCAGCTCCTTTCATTCAGTCAGTAGCTTCAATCATTTCTGGACGTTTTTCAATGGCAAAAATCAATGAATATTGTAAATGCACAAACAGTAATTTCTCCGCATTGCAAGGTGCAATTCTGAAATTTTTTGCTTTTTCCTGCTCCTCTTAGCATGATAAAGAAGATTCAAAGAGAGTGAGATGCCAGCTCCTTTCATTCAGTCAGTAGCTTCAAACATTTCTGGTATATGAATAACATGATGTTTTTCAATGGCAAAAATCAATGAATATTGTAAATGCACAAACAGTAATTTCTCCGCATTGCAAGGTGCAATTCTGAAATTTTTTGCTTTTTCCTGCTCCTCTTAGCATGATAAAGAAGATTCGGAGAAATTACTGTTTGTGCATTTACAATATTCATTGATTTTTGCCATTGAAAAACGTCCAGAAATGATTGAAGCTACTGACTGAATGAAAGGAGCTGGCATCTCACTCTCTTTGAATCTTCTTTATCATGCTAAGAGGAGCAGGAAAAAGCAAAAAATTTCAGAATTGCACCTTGCAATGCGGAGAAATTACTGTTTGTGCATTTACAATATTCATTGATTTTTGCCATTGAAAAACATCATGTTATTCATATACCAGAAATGTTTGAAGCTACTGACTGAATGAAAGGAGCTGGCATCTCACTCTCTTTGAATCTTCTTTATCATACTAAGAGGAGCAGGAAAAAGCAAAAAATTTCAGAATTGCACCTTCAATGCGGAGAAATTACTGTTTGTGCATTTACAATATTCATTGATTTTTGCCATTGAAAAACGTCCAGAAATGATTGAAGCTACTGACTGAATGAAAGGAGCTGGCATCTCACTCTCTTTGAATCTTCTTTATCATGCTAAGAGGAGCAGGAAAAAGCAAAAAATTTCAGAATTGCACCTTGCAATGCGGAGAAATTACTGTTTGTGCATTTACAATATTCATTAATTTTTGCCATTGAAAAACATCATGTTATTCATATACCAGAAATGATTGAAGCTACTGACTGAATGAAAGGAGCTGGCATCTCACTCTCTTTGAATCTTCTTTATCATGCTAAGAGGAGCAGGAAAAAGCAAAAAATTTCAGAATTGCACCTTGCAATGCGGAGAAATTACTGTTTGTGCATTTACAATATTCATTGATTTTTGCCATTGAAAAACATCATGTGATTCATATACCAGAAATGTTTGAAGCTACTGACTGAATGAAAGGAGCTGGCATCTCACTCTCTTTGAATCTTCTTTATCATACTAAGAGGAGCAGGAAAAAGCAAAAAATTTCAGAATTGCACCTTGCAATGCGGAGAAATTACTGTTTGTGCATTTACAATATTCATTGATTTTTGCCATTGAAAAACGTCCAGAAATGATTGGAGCTACTGACTGAATGAAAGGAGCTGGCATCTCACTCTCTTTGAATCTTCTTTATCATGCTAAGAGGAGCAGGAAAAAGCAAAAGATTTCAGAATTGCACCTTGCAATGCGGAGAAATTACTGTTTGTGCATTTACAATATTCATTGATTTTTGCCATTGAAAAACGTCCAGAAATGATTGAAGCTACTGACTGAATGAAAGGAGCTGGCATCTCACTCTCTTTGAATCTTCTTTATCATGCTAAGAGGAGCAGGAAAAAGCAAAAAATTTCAGAATTGCACCTTGCAATGCGGAGAAATTACTGTTTGTGCATTTACAATATTCATTGATTTTTGCCGCCATTGAAAAACATCATGTTATTCATATACCAGAAATGTTTGAAGCTACTGACTGAATGAAAGGAGCTGGCATCTCACTCTCTTTGAATCTTCTTTATCATGCTAAGAGGAGCAGGAAAAAGCAAAAAATTTCAGAATTGCACCTTGCAATGCGAAGAAATTACTGTTTGTGCATTTACAATATTCATTGATTTTTGCCATTGAAAAACATCATGTTATTCATATACCAGAAATGTTTGATGCTACTGACTGAATGAAAGGAGCTGGCATCTCACTCTCTTTGAATCTTCTTTATCATGCTAAGAGGAGCAGGAAAAAGCAAAAAATTTCAGAATTGCACCTTGCAATGCGGAGAAATTACTGTTTGTGCATTTACAATATTCATTGATTTTTGCCATTGAAAAACGTCCAGAAATGATTGAAGCTACTGACTGAATGAAATGAGCTGGCATCTCACTCTCTTTGAATCTTCTTTATCATGCTAAGAGGAGCAGGAAAAAGCAAAAAATTTCAGAATTGCACCTTGCAATGCGGAGAAATTACTGTTTGTGCATTTACAATATTCATTGATTTTTGCCATTGAAAAACATCCAGAAATGATTGAAGCTACTGACTGAATGAAAGGAGCTGGCATCTCACTCTCTTTGAATCTTCTTTATCATGCTAAGAGGAGCAGGAAAAAGCAAAAAATTTCAGAATTGCACCTTGCAATGCGGAGAAATTACTGTTTGTGCATTTACAATATTCATTGATTTTTGCCATTGAAAAACGTCCAGAAATGATTGAAGCTACTGACTGAATGAAAGGAGCTGGCATCTCAGTCTCTTTGAATCTTCTTTATCATGCTAAGAGGAGCAGGAAAAAGCAAAAAATTTCAGAATTGCACCTTGCAATGCGGAGAAATTACTGTTTGTGCATCTACAATATTCATTGATTTTTGCCGTTGAAAAACGTCCAGAAATGATTGAAGCTACTGACTGAATGAAAGGAGCTGGCATCTCACTCTCTTTGAGTCTTCTTTACCATGCTAAGAGGAGCAGGAAAAAGCAAAAAATTTCAGAATTGCACCTTGCAATGCGGAGAAATTACTGTTTGTGCATTTACAATATTCATTGATTTTTGCCATTGAAAAACGTCCAGAAATGATTGAAGCTACTGACTGAATGAAAGGAGCTGGCATCTCACTCTCTTTGAATCTTCTTTATCATGCTAAGAGGAGCAGGAAAAAGCAAAAAATTTCAGAATTGCACCTTGCAATGCGGAGAAATTACTGTTTGTGCATTTACAATATTCATTGATTTTTGCCATTGAAAAACATCATGTTATTCATATACCAGAAATGATTGAAGCTACTGACTGAATGAAAGGAGCTGGCATCTCACTCTCTTTGAATCTTCTTTATCATGCTAAGAGGAGCAGGAAAAAGCAAAAAATTTCAGAATTGCACCTTGCAATGCGGAGAAATTACTGTTTGTGCATTTACAATATTCATTGATTTTTGCCATTGAAAAACGTCCAGAAATGATTGAAGCTACTGACTGAATGAAAGGAGCTGGCATCTCACTCTCTTTGAATCTTCTTTATCATGCTAAGAGGAGCAGGAAAAAGCAAAAAATTTCAGAATTGCACCTTGCAATGCGGAGAAATTACTGTTTGTGCATTTAAAATATTCATTGATTTTTGCCATTGAAAAACGTCCAGAAATGATTGAAGCTACTGACTGAATGAAAGGAGCTCTCATCTCACTCTCTTTGAATCTTCTTTATCATGCTAAGAGGAGCAGGAAAAAGCAAAAAATTTCAGAATTGCACCTTGCAATGCGGAGAAATTACTGTTTGTGCATTTACAATATTCATTGATTTTTGCCATTGAAAAACATCATGTTATTCATATACCAGAAATGTTTGAAGCTACTGACTGAATGAAAGGAGCTGGCATCTCACTCTCTTTGAATCTTCTTTATCATGCTAAGAGGAGCAGGAAAAAGCAAAAAATTTCAGAATTGCACCTTCAATGCGGAGAAATTACTGTTTGTGCATTTACAATATTCATTGATTTTTGCCATTGAAAAACGTCCAGAAATGATTGAAGCTACTGACTGAATGAAAGGAGCTGGCATCTCACTCTCTTTGAATCTTCTTTATCATGCTAAGAGGAGCAGGAAAAAGCAAAAAATTTCAGAATTGCACCTTGCAATGCGGAGAAATTACTGTTTGTGCATTTACAATATTCATTAATTTTTGCCATTGAAAAACATCATGTTATTCATATACCAGAAATGATTGAAGCTACTGACTGAATGAAAGGAGCTGGCATCTCACTCTCTTTGAATCTTCTTTATCATGCTAAGAGGAGCAGGAAAAAGCAAAAAATTTCAGAATTGCACCTTGCAATGCGGAGAAATTACTGTTTGTGCATTTACAATATTCATTGATTTTTGCCATTGAAAAACATCATGTTATTCATATACCAGAAATGTTTGAAGCGAAGCTACTGACTGAATGAAAGGAGCTGGCATCTCACTCTCTTTGAATCTTCTTTATCATGCTAAGAGGAGCAGGAAAAAGTAAAAAATTTCAGAATTGCACCTTGCAATACGGAGAAATTACTGTTTGTGCATTTACAATATTCATTGATTTTTGCCATTGAAAAACGTCCAGAAATGATTGAAGCTACTGACTGAATGAAAGGAGCTGGCATCTCACTCTGTTTGAATCTTCTTTATCATGCTAAGAGGAGCAGGAAAAAGCAAAAAATTTCAGAATTGCACCTTGCAATGCGGAGAAATTACTGTTTGTGCATTTACAATATTCATTGATTTTTGCCTTTGAAAAACGTCCAGAAATGATTGAAGCTACTGACTGAATGAAAGGAGCTGGCATCTCACTCTCTTTGAATCTTCTTTATCATGCTAAGAGGAGCAGGAAAAAGCAAAAAATTTCAGAATTGCACCTTGCAATGCGAAGAAATTACTGTTTGTGCATTTACAATATTCATTGATTTTTGCCATTGAAAAACATCATGTTATTCATATACCAGAAATGTTTGATGCTACTGACTGAATGAAAGGAGCTGGCATCTCACTCTCTTTGAATCTTCTTTATCATGCTAAGAGGAGCAGGAAAAAGCAAAAAATTTCAGAATTGCACCTTGCAATGCGGAGAAATTACTGTTTGTGCATTTACAATATTCATTGATTTTTGCCATTGAAAAACGTCCAGAAATGATTGAAGCTACTGACTGAATGAAATGAGCTGGCATCTCACTCTCTTTGAATCTTCTTTATCATGCTAAGAGGAGCAGGAAAAAGCAAAAAATTTCAGAATTGCACCTTGCAATGCGGAGAAATTACTGTTTGTGCATTTACAATATTCATTGATTTTTGCCATTGAAAAACATCCAGAAATGATTGAAGCTACTGACTGAATGAAAGGAGCTGGCATCTCACTCTCTTTGAATCTTCTTTATCATGCTAAGAGGAGCAGGAAAAAGCAAAAAATTTCAGAATTGCACCTTGCAATGCGGAGAAATTACTGTTTGTGCATTTACAATATTCATTGATTTTTGCCATTGAAAAACGTCCAGAAATGATTGAAGCTACTGACTGAATGAAAGGAGCTGGCATCTCAGTCTCTTTGAATCTTCTTTATCATGCTAAGAGGAGCAGGAAAAAGCAAAAAATTTCAGAATTGCACCTTGCAATGCGGAGAAATTACTGTTTGTGCATCTACAATATTCATTGATTTTTGCCGTTGAAAAACGTCCAGAAATGATTGAAGCTACTGACTGAATGAAAGGAGCTGGCATCTCACTCTCTTTGAGTCTTCTTTACCATGCTAAGAGGAGCAGGAAAAAGCAAAAAATTTCAGAATTGCACCTTGCAATGCGGAGAAATTACTGTTTGTGCATTTACAATATTCATTGATTTTTGCCATTGAAAAACGTCCAGAAATGATTGAAGCTACTGACTGAATGAAAGGAGCTGGCATCTCACTCTCTTTGAATCTTCTTTATCATGCTAAGAGGAGCAGGAAAAAGCAAAAAATTTCAGAATTGCACCTTGCAATGCGGAGAAATTACTGTTTGTGCATTTACAATATTCATTGATTTTTGCCATTGAAAAACATCATGTTATTCATATACCAGAAATGATTGAAGCTACTGACTGAATGAAAGGAGCTGGCATCTCACTCTCTTTGAATCTTCTTTATCATGCTGAGGAGCAGGAAAAAGCAAAAAATTTCAGAATTGCACCTTGCAATGCGGAGAAATTACTGTTTGTGCATTTACAATATTCATTGATTTTTGCCATTGAAAAACGTCCAGAAATGATTGAAGCTACTGACTGAATGAAAGGAGCTGGCATCTCACTCTCTTTGAATCTTCTTTATCATGCTAAGAGGAGCAGGAAAAAGCAAAAAATTTCAGAATTGCACCTTGCAATGCGGAGAAATTACTGTTTGTGCATTTACAATATTCATTGATTTTTGCCATTGAAAAACGTCCAGAAATGATTGAAGCTACTGACTGAATGAAAGGAGCTCTCATCTCACTCTCTTTGAATCTTCTTTATCATGCTAAGAGGAGCAGGAAAAAGCAAAAAATTTCAGAATTGCACCTTGCAATGCGGAGAAATTACTGTTTGTGCATTTACAATATTCATTGATTTTTGCCATTGAAAAACATCATGTTATTCATATACCAGAAATGTTTGAAGCTACTGACTGAATGAAAGGAGCTGGCATCTCACTCTCTTTGAATCTTCTTTATCATGCTAAGAGGAGCAGGAAAAAGCAAAAAATTTCAGAATTGCACCTTCAATGCGGAGAAATTACTGTTTGTGCATTTACAATATTCATTGATTTTTGCCATTGAAAAACGTCCAGAAATGATTGAAGCTACTGACTGAATGAAAGGAGCTGGCATCTCACTCTCTTTGAATCTTCTTTATCATGCTAAGAGGAGCAGGAAAAAGCAAAAAATTTCAGAATTGCACCTTGCAATGCGGAGAAATTACTGTTTGTGCATTTACAATATTCATTAATTTTTGCCATTGAAAAACATCATGTTATTCATATACCAGAAATGATTGAAGCTACTGACTGAATGAAAGGAGCTGGCATCTCACTCTCTTTGAATCTTCTTTATCATGCTAAGAGGAGCAGGAAAAAGCAAAAAATTTCAGAATTGCACCTTGCAATGCGGAGAAATTACTGTTTGTGCATTTACAATATTCATTGATTTTTGCCATTGAAAAACATCATGTTATTCATATACCAGAAATGTTTGAAGCGAAGCTACTGACTGAATGAAAGGAGCTGGCATCTCACTCTCTTTGAATCTTCTTTATCATGCTAAGAGGAGCAGGAAAAAGTAAAAAATTTCAGAATTGCACCTTGCAATGCGGAGAAATTACTGTTTGTGCATTTACAATATTCAATGATTTTTGCCATTGAAAAACGTCCAGAAATGATTGAAGCTACTGACTGAATGAAAGGAGCTGGCATCTCACTCTCTTTGAATCTTCTTTATCATGCTAAGAGGAGCAGGAAAAAGCAAAAAATTTCAGAATTGCACCTTGCAATGCGGAGAAATTACTGTTTGTGCATTTACAATATTCATTGATTTTTGCCATTGAAAAACGTCCAGAAATGATTGAAGCTACTGACTGAATGAAAGGAGCTGGCATCTCACTCTCTTTGAATCTTCTTTATCATGCTAAGAGGAGCAGGAAAAAGCAAAAAATTTCAGAATTGCACCTTGCAATGCGGAGAAATTACTGTTTGTGCATTTACAATATTCATTGACTTTTGCCATTGAAAAATGTCCAGAAATGATTGAAGCTACTGACTGAATGAAAGGAGCTGGCATCTCACTCTCTTTGAATCTTCTTTATCATGCTAAGAGGAGCAGGAAAAAGCAAAAAATTTCAGAATTGCGCCTTGCAATGCGGAGAAATTACTGTTTGTGCATTTACAAAATTCATTGATTTTTGCCATTGAAAAACATCATGTTATTCATATACCAGAAATGATTGAAGCTACTGACTGAAGGAAAGGATCTGGCATCTCACTCTCTTTGAATCTTCTTTGTCATGCTAAGAGGAGCAGGAAAAAGCAAAAAATTTCAGAATTGCACCTTGCAATGCGGAGAAATTACTGTTTGTGCATTTACAATATTCATTGATTTTTGCCATTGAAAAACGTCCAGAAATGATTGAAGCTACTGACTGAATGAAAGGAGCTGGCATCTCACTCTCTTTGAATCTTCTTTATCATGCTAAGAGGAGCAGGAAAAAGCAAAACATTTCAGAATTGCACCTTGCAATGCGGAGAAATTACTGTTTGTGCACTTTCAATATTCATTGATTTTTGCGATTGAAAAACATCATGTTATTCATATACCAGAAATGATTGAAGCTACTGACTGAATGAAAGGAGCTGGCATCTCACTCTCTTTGAATCTTCTTTATCATGCTAAGAGGAGCAGGAAAAAGTAAAAAATTTCAGAATTGCACCTTGCAATGCGGAGAAATTACTGTTTGTGCATTTACAATATTCAATGATTTTTGCCATTGAAAAACGTCCAGAAATGATTGAAGCTACTGACTGAATGAAAGGAGCTGGCATCTCACTCTCTTTGAATCTTCTTTATCATGCTAAGAGGAGCAGGAAAAAGCAAAAAATTTCAGAATTGCACCTTGCAATGCGGAGAAATTACTGTTTGTGCATTTACAATATTCATTGATTTTTGCCATTGAAAAACATCATGTTATTCATATACCAGAAATGATTGAAGCTACTGACTGAATGAAAGGAGCTGGCATCTCACGCTCTTTGAATCTTCTTTATCATGCTAAGAGGAGCAGGAAAAAGCAAAAAATTTCAGAATTGCACCTTGCAATGCGGAGAAATTGCAGTTTGTGCATTTACAATATTCATTGATTTTTGCCATTGAAAAACGTCCAGAAATGATTGAAGCTACTGACTGAATGAAAGGAGCTGGCATCTCACTCTCTTTGAATCTTCTTTATCATGCTAAGAGGAGCAGGAAAAAGCAAAAAATTTCAGAATTGCACCTTGCAATGCGGAGAAATTACTGTTTGTGCATTTACAATATTCATTGATTTTTGCCATTGAAAAACGTCCAGAAATGATTGAAGCTACTGACTGAATGAAAGGAGCTGGCATCTCACTCTCTTTGAATCTTCTTTATCATGCTAAGAGGAGCAGGAAAAAGCAAAAAATTTCAGAATTGCACCTTGCAATGCGGAGAAATTACTGTTTGTGCATTTACAATATTCATTGATTTTTGCCATTGAAAAACATCATGTTATTCATATACCAGAAATGTTTGAAGCTACTGACTGAATGAAAGGAGCTGGCATCTCACTCTCTTTGAATCTTCTTTATCATGCTAAGAGGAGCAGGAAAAAGCAAAAAATTTCAGAATTGCACCTTGCAATGCGGAGAAATTACTGTTTGTGCATTTACAATATTCATTGATTTTTGCCATTGAAAAACGTCCAGAAATGATTGAAGCTACTGACTGAATGAAAGGAGCTGGCATCTCACTCTCTTTGAATCTTCTTTATCATGCTAAGAGGAGCAGGAAAAGGCAAAAAATTTCAGAATTGCACCTTGCAATGCGGAGAAATTACTGTTTGTGCATTTACAATATTCATTGATTTTTGCCATTGAAAAACATCATGTTATTCATATACCAGAAATGATTGAAGCTACTGACTGAATGAAAGGAGCTGGCATCTCACTCTCTTTGAATCTTCTTTATCATGCTAAGAGGAGCAGGAAAAAGCAAAAAATTTCAGAATTGCACCTTGCAATGCGGAGAAATTACTGTTTGTGCATTTACAATATTCATTGATTTTTGCCATTGAAAAACATCATGTTATTCATATACCAGAAATGATTGAAGCTACTGACTGAATGAAAGGAGCTGGCATCTCACTCTCTTTGAATCTTCTTTATCATGCTAAGAGGAGCAGGAAAAAGCAAAAAATTTCAGAATTGCACCTTGCAATGCGGAGAAATTACTGTTTGTGCATTTACAATATTCATTGATTTTTGCCATTGAAAAACGTCCAGAAATGATTGAAGCTACTGACTGAATGAAAGGAGCTGGCATCTCACTCTCTTTGAATCTTCTTTATCATGCTAAGAGGAGCAGGAAAAAGCAAAAAAATTCAGAATTGCACCTTGCAATGCGGAGAAATTACTGTTTGTGCATTTACAATATTCATTGATTTTTGCCATTGAAAACATCATGTTATTCATATACCAGAAATGATTGAAGCTACTGACTGAATGAAAGGAGCTGGCATCTCACTCTCTTTGAATCTTCTTTTTCATGCTAAGAGGAGCAGGAAAAAGTAAAAAATTTCAGAATTGCACCTTGCAATGCGGAGAAATTACTGCTTGTGCATTTACAATATTCATTGATTTTTGCCATTGAAAAACGTCCAGAAATGATTGAAGCTACTGACTGAATGAAAGGAGCTGGCATCTCACTCTCTTTGAATCTTCTTTATCATGCTAAGAGGAGCAGGAAAAAGCAAAAAATTTCAGAATTGCACCTTGCAATACGGAGAAATTACTGTTTGTGCATTTACAATATTCATTGATTTTTGCCATTGAAAAACGTCCAGAAATGATTGAAGCTACTGACTGAATGAAAGGAGCTGGCATCTCACTCTCTTTGAATCTTCTTTATCATGCTAAGAGGAGCAGGAAAAAGCAAAAAATTTCAGAATTGCACCTTGCAATGCGGAGAAATTACTGTTTGTGCATTTACAATATTCATTGATTTTTGCCATTGAAAAACGTCCAGAAATGATTGAAGCTACTGACTGAATGAAAGGAGCTGGCATCTCACTCTCTTTGAATCTTCTTTATCATGCTAAGAGGAGCAGGAAAAAGCAAAAAATTTCAGAATTGCACCTTGCAATGCGGAGAAATTACTGTTTGTGCATTTACAATATTCATTGATTTTTGCCGTTGAAAAACATCCAGAAATGATTGAAGCTACTGACTGAATGAAAGGAGCTGGCATCTCACTCTCTTTGAATCTTCTTTATCATGCTAAGAGGAGCAGGAAAAAGCAAAAAATTTCAGAATTGCACCTTGCAATGCGGAGAAATTACTGTTTGTGCATTTACAATATTCATTGATTTTTGCCATTGAAAAACATCCAGAAATGATTGAAGCTACTGACTGAATGAAAGGAGCTGGCATCTCACTCTCTTTGAATCTTCTTTATCATGCTAAGAGGAGCAGGAAAAAGCAAAAAATTTCAGAATTGCACCTTGCAATGCGGAGAAATTACTGTTTGTGCATTTACAATATTCATTGATTTTTGCCATTGTTAAACATCATGTTATTCATATACCAGAAATGATTGAAGCTACTGACTGAATGAAAGGAGCTGGCATCTCACTCTCTTTGAATCTTCTTTATCATGCTAAGAGGAGCAGGAAAAAGCAAAAAATTTCAGAATTGCACCTTGCAATGCGGAGAAATTACTGTTTGTGCATTTACAATATTCATTGATTTTTGCCATTGAAAAACGTCCAGAAATGTTTGAAGCTACTGACTGAATGAAAGGAGCTGGCATCTCACTCTCTTTGAATCTTCTTTATCATGCTAAGAGGAGCAGGAAAAAGCAAAAAATTTCAGAATTGCACCTTGCAATGCGGAGAAATTACTGTTTGTGCATTTACAATATTCATTGATTTTTGCCATTGAAAAACATCATGTTATTCATATACCAGAAATGATTGAAGCTACTGACTGAATGAAAGGAGCTGGCATCTCACTCTCTTTGAATCTTCTTTATCATGCTAAGAGGAGCAGGAAAAAGCAAAAAATTTCAGAATTGCACCTTGCAATGCGGAGAAATTACTGTTTGTGCATTTACAATATTCATTGATTTTTGCCATTGAAAAACGTCCAGAAATGATTGAAGCTACTGACTGAATGAAAGGAGCTGGCATCTCACTCTCTTTGAATCTTCTTTATCATGCTAAGAGGAGCAGGAAAAAGCAAAAAATTTCAGAATTGCACCTTGCAATGCGGAGAAATTACTGTTTGTGCATTTACAATATTCATTGATTTTTGCCATTGAAAAACATCATGTTATTCATATACCAGAAATGATTGAAGCTACTGACTGAATGAAAGGAGCTGGCATCTCACTCTCTTTGAATCTTCTTTTTCATGCTAAGATGAGCAGGAAAAAGTAAAAAATTTCAGAATTGCACCTTGCAATGCGGAGAAATTACTGTTTGTGCATTTACAATATTCATTGATTTTTGCCATTGAAAAACGTCCAGAAATGATTGAAGCTACTGACTGAATGAAAGGAGCTGGCATCTCAGTCTCTTTGAATCTTCTTTATCATGCTAAGAGGAGCAGGAAAAAGCAAAAAATTTCAGAATTGCACCTTGCAATGCGGAGAAATTACTGCTTGTGCATTTACAATATTCATTGATTTTTGCCATTGAAAAACGTCCAGAAATGATTGAAGCTACTGACTGAATGAAAGGAGCTGGCATCTCACTCTCTTTGAATCTTCTTTATCATGCTAAGAGGAGCAGGAAAAAGCAAAAAATTTCAGAATTGCACCTTGCAATACGGAGAAATTACTGTTTGTGCATTTACAATATTCATTGATTTTTGCCATTGAAAAACGTCCAGAAATGATTGAAGCTACTGACTGAATGAAAGGAGCTGGCATCTCACTCTGTTTGAATCTTCTTTATCATGCTAAGAGGAGCAGGAAAAAGCAAAAAATTTCAGAATTGCACCTTGCAATGCGGAGAAATTACTGTTTGTGCATTTACAATATTCCTTGATTTTTGCCATTGAAAAACGTCCAGAAATGATTGAAGCTACTGACTGAATGAAAGGAGCTGGCATCTCACTCTCTTTGAATCTTCTTTATCATGCTAAGAGGAGCAGGAAAAAGCAAAAAATTTCAGAATTGCACCTTGCAATGCGGAGAAATTACTGTTTGTGCATTTACAATATTCATTGATTTTTGCCGTTGAAAAACGTCCAGAAATGATTGAAGCTACTGACTGAATGAAAGGAGCTGGCATCTCACTCTCTTTGAATCTTCTTTATCATGCTAAGAGGAGCAGGAAAAAGCAAAAAATTTCAGAATTGCACCTTGCAATGCGGAGAAATTACTGTTTGTGCATTTACAATATTCATTGATTTTTGCCATTGAAAAACATCCAGAAATGATTGAAGCTACTGACTGAATGAAAGGAGCTGGCATCTCACTCTCTTTGAATCTTCTTTATCATGCTAAGAGGAGCAGGAAAAAGCAAAAAATTTCAGAATTGCACCTTGCAATGCGGAGAAATTACTGTTTGTGCATTTACAATATTCATTGATTTTTGCCATTGTTAAACATCATGTTATTCATATACCAGAAATGATTGAAGCTACTGACTGAATGAAAGGAGCTGGCATCTCACTCTCTTTGAATCTTCTTTATCATGCTAAGAGGAGCAGGAAAAAGCAAAAAATTTCAGAATTGCACCTTGCAATGCGGAGAAATTACTGTTTGTGCATTTACAATATTCATTGATTTTTGCCATTGAAAAACGTCCAGAAATGTTTGAAGCTACTGACTGAATGAAAGGAGCTGGCATCTCACTCTCTTTGAATCTTCTTTATCATGCTAAGAGGAGCAGGAAAAAGCAAAAAATTTCAGAATTGCACCTTGCAATGCGGAGAAATTACTGTTTGTGCATTTACAATATTCATTGATTTTTGCCATTGAAAAACGTCCAGAAATGATTGAAGCTACTGACTGAATGAAAGGAGCTGGCATCTCACTCTCTTTGAATCTTCTTTATCATGCTAAGAGGAGCAGGAAAATGCAAAAAATTTCAGAATTGCTCCTTGCAATGCGGAGAAATTACTGTTTGTGCATTTACAATATTCATTGATTTTTGCCATTGAAAAACATCATGTTATTCATATACCAGAAATGTTTGAAGCTACTGACTGAATGAAAGGAGCTGGCATGTCACTCTCTTTGAATCTTCTTTATCATGCTAAAAGGAGCAGGAAAAAGCAAAAAATTTCAGAATTGCACCTTGCAATGCGGAGAAATTACTGTTTGTGCATTTACAATATTCATTGATTTTTGCCATTGAAAAACGTCCAGAAATGATTGAAGCTACTGACTGAATGAAAGGAGCTGGCATCTCACTCTCTTTGAATCTTCTTTATCATGCTAAGAGGAGCAGGAAAAAGCAAAAAATTTCAGAATTGCACCTTGCAATGCGGAGAAATTACTGTTTGTGCATTTACAATATTCATTGATTTTTGCCATTGAAAAACATCATGTTATTCATATACCAGAAATGATTGAAGCTACTGACTGAATGAAAGGAGCTGGCATCTCACTCTCTTTGAATCTTCTTTATCATGCTAAGAGGAGCAGGAAAAAGCAAAAAATTTCAGAATTGCACCTTGCAATGCGGACAAATTACTGTTTGTGCATTTACAATATTCATTGATTTTTGCCATTGAAAAACGTCCAGAAATGATTGAAGCTACTGACTGAATGAAAGGAGCTGGCATCTCACTCTCTTTGAATCTTCTTTATCATGCTAAGAGGAGCAGGAAAAAGCAAAAAATTTCAGAATTGCACCTTGCAATGCGGAGAAATTACTGTTTGTGCATTTACAATATTCATTGATTTTTGCCATTGAAAAACATCATGTTATTCATATACCAGAAATGTTTGAAGCTACTGACTGAATGAAAGGAGCTGGCATCTCACTCTCTTTGAATCTTCTTTATCATGCTAAGAGGAGCAGGAAAAAGCAAAAAATTTCAGAATTGCACCTTGCAATGCGGAGAAATTACTGTTTGTGCATTTACAATATTCATTGATTTTTGCCATTGAAAAACGTCCAGAAATGATTGAAGCTACTGACTGAATGAAAGGAGCTGGCATCTCACTCTCTTTGAATCTTCTTTATCATGCTAAGAGGAGCAGGAAAAGGCAAAAAATTTCAGAATTGCACCTTGCAATGCGGAGAAATTACTGTTTGTGCATTTACAATATTCATTGATTTTTGCCATTGAAAAACATCATGTTATTCATATACCAGAAATGTTTGAAGCTACTGACTGAATGAAAGGAGCTGGCATCTCACTGTCTTTGAATCTTCTTTATCATGCTAAGAGGAGCAGGAAAAAGCAAAAAATTTCAGAATTGCACCTTGCAATGCGAATAAATTACTGTTTGTGCATTTACAATATTCATTGATTTTTGCCATTGAAAAACATCATGTTATTCATATACCAGAAATGATTGAAGCTACTGACTGAATGAAAGGAGCTGGCATCTCACTCTCTTTGAATCTTCTTTATCATGCTAAGAGGAGCAGGAAAAAGCAAAAAATTTCAGAATTGCACCTTGCAATGCGGAGAAATTACTGTTTGTGCATTTACAATATTCATTGATTTTTGCCATTGAAAAACATCATGTTATTCATATACCAGAAATGATTGAAGCTACTGACTGAATGAAAGGAGCTGGCATCTCACTCTCTTTGAATCTTCTTTATCATGCTAAGAGGAGCAGGAAAAAGCAAAAAATTTCAGAATTGCACCTCGCAATGCGGAGAAATTACTGTTTGTGCATTTACAATATTCATTGATTTTTGCCATTGAAAAACGTCCAGAAATGATTGAAGCTACTGACTGAATGAAAGGAGCTGGCATCTCACTCTCTTTGAATCTTCTTTATCATGCTAAGAGGAGCAGGAAAAAGCAAAAAATTTCAGAATTGCACCTTGCAATGCGGAGAAATTGCTGTTTGTGCATTTACAAAATTCATTGATTTTTGCCATTGAAAAACATCATGTTATTCATATACCAGAAATGTTTGAAGCTACTGACTGAATGAAAGGAGCTGGCATCTCACTCTCTTTGAATCTTCTTTATCATGCTAAGAGGAGCAGGAAAAAGCAAAAAATTTCAGAATTGCACCTTGCAATGCGGAGAAATTACTGTTTGTGCATTTACAATATTCATTGATTTTTGCCATTGAAAAACGTCCAGAAATGATTGAAGCTACTGACTGAATGAAAGGAGCTGGCATCTCACTCTCTTTGAATCTTCTTTATCATGCTAAGAGGAGCAGGAAAAAGCAAAAAATTTCAGAATTGCACCTTGCAATGCGGAGAAATTACTGTTTGTGCATTTACAATATACATTGATTTTTGCCATTGAAAAATGTCCAGAAATGATTGAAGCTACTGACTGAATGAAAGGAGCTGGCATCTCACTCTCTTTGAATCTTCTTTATCATGCTAAGAGGAGCAGGAAAAAGCAAAAAATTTCAGAATTGCACCTTGCAATGCGGAGAAATTACTGTTTGTGCATTTACAATATACATTGATTTTTGCCATTGAAAAACGTCCAGAAATGATTGAAGCTACTGACTGAATGAAAGGAGCTGGCATCTCACTCTCTTTGAATCTTCTTTATCATGCTAAGAGGAGCAGGAAAAAGCAAAAAATTTCAGAATTGCACCTTGCAATGCGGAGAAATTACTGTTTGTGCATTTACAATATTCATTGATTTTTGCCATTGAAAAACGTCCAGAAATGATTGAAGCTACTGACTGAATGAAAGGAGCTGGCATCTCACTCTCTTTGAATCTTCTTTATCATGCTAAGAGGAGCAGGAAAAAGCAAAAAATTTCAGAATTGCACCTTGCAATGCGGAGAAATTACTGTTTGTGCATTTACAATATTCATTGATTTTTGCCATTGAAAAACGTCCAGAAATGATTGAACCTACCGACTGAATGAAAGGAGCTGGCATCTCACTCTCTTTGAATCTTCTTTATCATGCTAAGAGGAGCAGGAAAAAGCAAAAAATTTCAGAATTGCACCTTGCAATGCGGAGAAATTACTGTTTGTGCATTTACAATATTCATTGATTTTTGCCGTTGAAAAACGTCCAGAAATGATTGAAGCTACTGACTGAATGAAAGGAGCTGGCATCTCACTCTCTTTGAATCTTCTTTATCATGCTAAGAGGAGCAGGAAAAAGCAAAAAATTTCAGAATTGCACCTTGCAATGCGGAGAAATTACTGTTTGTGCATTTACAATATTCATTGATTTTTGCCATTGAAAAACATCATGTTATTCATATACCAAAAATGATTGAAGCTACTGAGTGAATGAAAGGAGCTGGCATCTCACTCTCTTTGAATCTTCTTTATCATGCTAAGAGGAGCAGGAAAAAGCAAAAAATTTCAGAATTGCACCTTGCAATGCGGAGAAATTACTGTTTGTGCATTTACAATATTCATTGATTTTTGCCATTGAAAAACGTCCAGAAATGATTGAAGCTACTGACTGAATGAAAGGAGCTGGCATCTCACTCTCTTTGAATCTTCTTTATCATGCTAAGAGGAGCAGGAAAAAGCAAAAAATTTCAGAATTGCACCTTGCAATGCGGAGAAATTACTGTTTGTGCATTTACAATATTCATTGATTTTTGCCATTGAAAAACATCATGTTATTCATATACCAGAAATGTTTGAAGCTACTGACTGAATGAAAGGAGCTGGCATGTCACTCTCTTTGAATCTTCTTTATCATGCTAAGAGGAGCAGGAAAAAGCAAAAAATTTCAGAATTGCACCTTGCAATGCGGAGAAATTACTGTTTGTGCATTTACAATATTCATTGATTTTTGCCATTGAAAAACGTCCAGAAATGATTGAAGCTACTGACTGAATGAAAGGAGCTGGCATCTCACTCTCTTTGAATCTTCTTTATCATGCTAAGAGGAGCAGGAAAAAGCAAAAAATTTCAGAATTGCACCTTGCAATGCGGAGAAATTACTGTTTGTGCATTTACAATATTCATTGATTTTTGCAATTGAAAAACATCATGTTATTCATATACCAGAAATGATTGAAGCTACTGACTGAATGAAAGGAGCTGGCATCTCACTCTCTTTGAATCTTCTTTATCATGCTAAGAGGAGCAGGAAAAAGCAAAAAATTTCAGAATTGCACCTTGCAATGCGGAGAAATTACTGTTTGTGCATTTACAATATTCATTGATTTTTGCCATTGAAAAACGTCCAGAAATGATTGAAGCTACTGACTGAATGAAAGGAGCTGGCATCTCACTCTCTTTGAATCTTCTTTATCATGCTAAGAGGAGCAGGAAAAAGCAAAAAATTTCAGAATTGCACCTTGCAATGCGGAGAAATTACTGTTTGTGCATTTACAATATTCATTGATTTTTGCCATTGAAAAACATCATGTTATTCATATACCAGAAATGTTTGAAGCTACTGACTGAATGAAAGGAGCTGGAATCTCACTCTCTTTGAATCTTCTTTATCATGCTAAGAGGAGCAGGAAAAAGCAAAAAATTTCAGAATTGCACCTTGCAATGCGGAGAAATTACTGTTTGTGCATTTACAATATTCATTGATTTTTGCCATTGAAAAACGTCCAGAAATGATTGAAGCTACTGACTGAATGAAAGGAGCTGGCATCTCACTCTCTTTGAATCTTCTTTATCATGCTAAGAGGAGCAGGAAAAGGCAAAAAATTTCAGAATTGCACCTTGCAATGCGGAGAAATTACTGTTTGTGCATTTACAATATTCATTGATTTTTGCCATTGAAAAACATCATGTTATTCATATACCAGAAATGTTTGAAGCTACTGACTGAATGAAAGGAGCTGGCATCTCACTCTCTTTGAATCTTCTTTATCATGCTAAGAGGAGCAGGAAAAACCAAAAAATTTCAGAATTGCACCTTGCAATGCGAATAAATTACTGTTTGTGCATTTACAATATTCATTGATTTTTGCCATTGAAAAACATCATGTTATTCATATACCAGAAATGATTGAAGCTACTGAATGAATGAAAGGAGCTGGCATCTCACTCTCTTTGAATCTTCTTTATCATGCTAAGAGGAGCAGGAAAAAGCAAAACATTTCAGAATTGCACCTTGCAATGCGGAGAAATTACTGTTTGTGCATTTACAATATTCATTGATTTTTGCCATTGAAAAACATCATGTTATTCACATACCAGAAATGATTGAAGCTACTGACTGAATGAAAGGAGCTGGCATCTCACTCTCTTTGAATCTTCTTTATCATGCTAAGAGGAGCAGGAAAAAGCAAAAAATTTCAGAATTGCACCTCGCAATGCGGAGAAATTACTGTTTGTGCATTTACAATATTCATTGATTTTTGCCATTGAAAAACGTCCAGAAATGATTGAAGCTACTGACTGAATGAAAGGAGCTGGCATCTCACTCTCTTTGAATCTTCTTTATCATGCTAAGAGGAGCAGGAAAAAGCAAAAAATTTCAGAATTGCACCTTGCAATGCGGAGAAATTGCTGTTTGTGCATTTACAAAATTCATTGATTTTTGCCATTGAAAAACATCATGTTATTCATATACCAGAAATGTTTGAAGCTACTGACTGAATGAAAGGAGCTGGCATCTCACTCTCTTTGAATCTTCTTTATCATGCTAAGAGGAGCAGGAAAAAGCAAAAAATTTCAGAATTGCACCTTGCAATGCGGAGAAATTACTGTTTGTGCATTTACAATATTCATTGATTTTTGCCATTGAAAAACGTCCAGAAATGATTGAAGCTACTGACTGAATGAAAGGAGCTGGCATCTCACTCTCTTTGAATCTTCTTTATCATGCTAAGAGGAGCAGGAAAAAGCAAAAAATTTCAGAATTGCACCTTGCAATGCGGAGAAATTACTGTTTGTGCATTTATAATATACATTGATTTTTGCCATTGAAAAACGTCCAGAAATGATTGAAGCTACTGACTGAATGAAAGGAGCTGGCATCTCACTCTCTTTGAATCTTCTTTATCATGCTAAGAGGAGCAGGAAAAAGCAAAAAATTTCAGAATTGCACCTTGCAATGCGGAGAAATTACTGTTTGTGCATTTACAATATTCATTGATTTTTGCCATTGAAAAACATCATGTTATTCATATACCAGAAATGATTGAAGCTACTGACTGAATGAAAGGAGCTGGCATCTCACTCTCTTTGAATCTTCTTTATCATGCTAAGAGGAGCAGGAAAAAGCAAGGAATTTCAGAATTGCACCTTGCAATGCGGAGAAATTACTGTTTGTGCATTTACAATATTCATTGATTTTTGCCATTGAAAAACATCATGTTATTCATATACCAGAAATGTTTGAAGCTACTGACTGAATGAAAGGAGCTGGCATCTCACTCTCTTTGAATCTTCTTTATCATGCTAAGAGGAGCAGGAAAAAGCAAAAAATTTCAGAATTGCACCTTGCAATGTGGAGAAATTACTGTTTGTGCATTTACAATATTCATTGATTTTTACCATTGAAAAACGTCCAGAAATGATTGAAGCTACTGACTGAATGAAAGTAGCTGCCATCTCACTCTCTGAATCTTTTTTATCATGCTAAGAGGAGCAGGAAAAAGCAAAAAATTTCAGACTTGCACCTTGCAATGCGGAGAAATTACTGTTTGTGCATTTACAATATTCATTGATTTTTGCCATTGAAAAACATCATGTTATTCATATACCAGAAATGTTTGAAGCTACTGACTGAATGAAAGGAGCTGGCATCTCACTCTCTTTGAATCTTCTTTATCATGCTAAGAGGAGCAGGAAAAAGCAAAAAATTTCAGAATTGCACCTTGCAATGCGGAGAAATTACTTTTTGTGCATTTACAATATTCATTGATTTTTGCCATTGAAAAACGTCCAGAAATGATTGAAGCTACTGACTGAATGAAAGGAGCTGGCATCTCACTCTCTTTGAATCTTCTTTATCATGCTAAGAGGAGCAGGAAAAAGCAAAAAATTTCAGAATTGCACCTTGCAATGCGGAGAAATTACTGTTTGTGCATTTACAATATTCATTGATTTTTGCCATTGAAAAACGTCCAGAAATGATTGAAGCTACTGACTGAATGAAAGGAGCTGGCATCTCACTCTCTTTGAATCTTCTTTATCATGCTAAGAGGAGCAGGAAAAAGCAAAAAATTTCAGAATTGCACCTTGCAATGCGGAGAAATTACTGTTTGTGCATTTACAATATTCATTGATTTTTGCCATTGAAAAACATCATGTTATTCATATACCAGAAATGATTGAAGCTACTGAATGAATGAAAGGAGCTGGCATCTCACTCTCTTTGAATCTTCTTTATCATGCTAAGAGGAGCAGGAAAAAGCAAAACATTTCAGAATTGCACCTTGCAATGCGGAGAAATTACTGTTTGTGCATTTACAATATTCATTGATTTTTGCCATTGAAAAACATCATGTTATTCACATACCAGAAATGATTGAAGCTACTGACTGAATGAAAGGAGCTGGCATCTCAGTCTCTTTGAATCTTCTTTATCATGCTAAGAGGAGCAGGAAAAAGCAAAAAATTTCAGAATTGCACCTCGCAATGCGGAGAAATTACTGTTTGTGCATTTACAATATTCATTGATTTTTGCCATTGAAAAACGTCCAGAAATGATTGAAGCTACTGACTGAATGAAAGGAGCTGGCATCTCACTCTCTTTGAATCTTCTTTATCATGCTAAGAGGAGCAGGAAAAAGCAAAAAATTTCAGAATTGCACCTTGCAATGCGGAGAAATTACAGTTTGTGCATTTACAATATTCATTGATTTTTGCCATTGAGAAACGTCCAGAAATGATTGAAGCTACTGACTGAATGAAAGGAGCTGGCATCTCACTCTCTTTGAATCTTCTTTATCATGCTAAGAGGAACAGGAAAAGGCAAAAAATTTCAGAATTGCACCTTGCAATGCGGAGAAATTACTGTTTGTGCATTTACAATATTCATTGATTTTTGCCATTGAAAAACATCATGTTATTTATATACCAGAAATGTTTGAAGCTACTGACTGAATGAAAGGAGCTGGCATCTCACTCTCTTTGAATCTTCTTTATCATGCTAAGAGGAGCAGGAAAAAGCAAAAAATTTCAGAATTGCACCTTGCAATGTGGAGAAATTACTGTTTGTGCATTTACAATATTCATTGATTTTTACCATTGAAAAACGTCCAGAAATGATTGAAGCTACTGACTGAATGAAAGTAGCTGGCATCTCACTCTCTTTGAATTTTCTTTATCATGCTAAGAGGAGCAGGAAAAAGCAAAAAATTTCAGACTTGCACCTTGCAATGCGGAGAAATTACTGTTTGTGCATTTACAATATTCATTGATTTTTGCCATTGAAAAACATCATGTTATTCATATACCAGAAATGTTTGAAGCTACTGACTGAATGAAAGGAGCTGGCATCTCACTCTCTTTGAATCTTCTTTATCATGCTAAGAGGAGCAGGAAAAAGCAAAAAATTTCAGAATTGCACCTTGCAATGCGGAGAAATTACTGTTTGTGCATTTACAATATTCATTGATTTTTGCCATTGAAAAACATCATGTTATTCATATACAAGAAATGTTTGAAGCTACTGACTGAATGAAAGGAGCTGGCATCTCAATCTCTTTGAATCTTCTTTATCATGCTAAGAGGAGCAGGAAAAAGCAAAACATTTCAGAATTGCACCTTGCAATGCGGAGAAATTACTGTTTGTGCATTTACAATATTCATTGATTTTTGCCATTGAAAAACATCATGTTATTCACATACCAGAAATGATTGAAGCTACTGACTGAATGAAAGGAGCTGGCATCTCACTCTCTTTGAATCTTCTTTATCATGCTAAGAGGAGCAGGAAAAAGCAAAAAATTTCAGAATTGCACCTCGCAATGCGGAGAAATTACTGTTTGTGCATTTACAATATTCATTGATTTTTGCCATTGAAAAACGTCCAGAAATGATTGAAGCTACTGACTGAATGAAAGGAGCTGGCATCTCACTCTCTTTGAATCTTCTTTATCATGCTAAGAGGAGCAGGAAAAAGCAAAAAATTTCAGAATTGCACCTTGCAATGCGGAGAAATTACTGTTTGTGCATTTATAATATACATTGATTTTTGCCATTGAAAAACGTCCAGAAATGATTGAAGCTACTGACTGAATGAAAGGAGCTGGCATCTCACTCTCTTTGAATCTTCTTTATCATGCTAAGAGGAGCAGGAAAAAGCAAAAAATTTCAGAATTGCACCTTGCAATGCGGAGAAATTACTGTTTGTGCATTTACAATATTCATTGATTTTTGCCGTTGAAAAAAGTCCAGAAATGATTGAAGCTACTGACTGAATGAAAGGAGCTGGCATCTCACTCTCTTTGAATCTTCTTTATCATGCTAAGAGGAGCAGGAAAAAGCAAAAAATTTCAGAATTGCACCTTGCAATGCGGAGAAATTACTGTTTGTGCATTTACAATATTCATTGATTTTTGCCATTGAAAAACATCATGTTATTCATATACCAGAAATGATTGAAGCTACTGACTGAATGAAAGGAGCTGGCATCTCACTCTCTTTGAATCTTCTTTATCATGCTAAGAGGAGCAGGAAAAAGCAAGAAATTTCAGAATTGCACCTTGCAATGCGGAGAAATTACTGTTTGTGCATTTACAATATTCATTGATTTTTGCCATTGAAAAACATCATGTTATTCATATACCAGAAATGTTTGAAGCTACTGACTGAATGAAAGGAGCTGGCATCTCACTCTCTTTGAATCTTCTTTATCATGCTAAGAGGAGCAGGAAAAAGCAAAAAATTTCAGAATTGCACCTTGCAATGTGGAGAAATTACTGTTTGTGCATTTACAATATTCATTGATTTTTACCATTGAAAAACGTCCAGAAATGATTGAAGCTACTGACTGAATGAAAGTAGCTGCCATCTCACTCTCTTTGAATCTTTTTTATCATGCTAAGAGGAGCAGGAAAAAGCAAAAAATTTCAGACTTGCACCTTGCAATGCGGAGAAATTACTGTTTGTGCATTTACAATATTCATTGATTTTTGCCATTGAAAAACATCATGTTATTCATATACCAGAAATGTTTGAAGCTACTGACTGAATGAAAGGAGCTGGCATCTCACTCTCTTTGAATCTTCTTTATCATGCTAAGAGGAGCAGGAAAAAGCAAAAAATTTCAGAATTGCACCTTGCAATGCGGAGAAATTACTTTTTGTGCATTTACAATATTCATTGATTTTTGCCATTGAAAAACGTCCAGAAATGATTGAAGCTACTGACTGAATGAAAGGAGCTGGCATCTCACTCTCTTTGAATCTTCTTTATCATGCTAAGAGGAGCAGGAAAAAGCAAAAAATTTCAGAATTGCACCTTGCAATGCGGAGAAATTACTGTTTGTGCATTTACAATATTCATTGATTTTTGCCATTGAAAAACGTCCAGAAATGATTGAAGCTACTGACTGAATGAAAGGAGCTGGCATCTCACTCTCTTTGAATCTTCTTTATCATGCTAAGAGGAGCATGAAAAAGCAAAAAATTTCAGAATTGCACCTTGCAATGCGGAGAAATTACTGTTTGTGCATTTACAATATTCAGTGATTTTGCCATTGAAAAACATCATGTTATTCATATACCAGAAATGATTGAAGCTACTGAATGAATGAAAGGAGCTGGCATCTCACTCTCTTTGAATCTTCTTTATCATGCTAAGAGGAGCAGGAAAAAGCAAAACATTTCAGAATTGCACCTTGCAATGCGGAGAAATTACTGTTTGTGCATTTACAATATTCATTGATTTTTGCCATTGAAAAACATCATGTTATTCACATACCAGAAATGATTGAAGCTACTGACTGAATGAAAGGAGCTGGCATCTCAGTCTCTTTGAATCTTCTTTATCATGCTAAGAGGAGCAGGAAAAAGCAAAAAATTTCAGAATTGCACCTCGCAATGCGGAGAAATTACTGTTTGTGCATTTACAATATTCATTGATTTTTGCCATTGAAAAACGTCCAGAAATGATTGAAGCTACTGACTGAATGAAAGGAGCTGGCATCTCACTCTCTTTGAATCTTCTTTATCATGCTAAGAGGAGCAGGAAAAAGCAAAAAATTTCAGAATTGCACCTTGCAATGCGGAGAAATTCCTGTTTGTGCATTTACAAAATTCATTGATTTTTGCCATTGAAAAACATCATGTTATTCATATACCAGAAATGTTTGAAGCTACTGACTGAATGAAAGGAGCTGTCATCTCACTCTCTTTGAATCTTCTTTATCATGCTAAGAGGAGCAGGAAAAAGCAAAAAATTTCAGAATTGCACCTTGCAATGCGGAGAAATTACTGTTTGTGCATTTACAATATTCATTGATTTTTGCCATTGAAAAACGTCCAGAAATGATTGAAGCTACTGACTGAATGAAAGGAGCTGGCATCTCACTCTCTTTGAATCTTCTTTATCATGCTAAGAGGAGCAGGAAAAAGCAAAAAATTTCAGAATTGCACCTTGCAATGCGGAGAAATTACTGTTTGTGCATTTACAATATTCATTGATTTTTGCCGTTGAAAAAAGTCCAGAAATGATTGAAGCTACTGACTGAATGAAAGGAGCTGGCATCTCACTCTCTTTGAATCTTCTTTATCATGCTAAGAGGAGCAGGAAAAAGCAAGAAATTTCAGAATTGCACCTTGCAATGCGGAGAAATTACTGTTTGTGCATTTACAATATTCATTGATTTTTGCCATTGAAAAACATCATGTTATTCATATACCAGAAATGTTTGAAGCTACTGACTGAATGAAAGGAGCTGGCATCTCACTCTCTTTGAATCTTCTTTATCATGCTAAGAGGAGCAGGAAAAAGCAAAAAATTTCAGAATTGCACCTTGCAATGTGGAGAAATTACTGTTTGTGCATTTACAATATTCATTGATTTTTACCATTGAAAAACGTCCAGAAATGATTGAAGCTACTGACTGAATGAAAGTAGCTGCCATCTCACTCTCTTTGAATCTTTTTTATCATGCTAAGAGGAGCAGGAAAAAGCAAAAAATTTCAGACTTGCACCTTGCAATGCGGAGAAATTACTGTTTGTGCATTTACAATATTCATTGATTTTTGCCATTGAAAAACATCATGTTATTCATATACCAGAAATGTTTGAAGCTACTGACTGAATGAAACAAGCTGGCATCTCACTCTCTTTGAATCTTCTTTATCATGCTAAGAGGAGCAGGAAAAAGCAAAAAATTTCAGAATTGCACCTTGCAATGCGGAGAAATTACTTTTTGTGCATTTACAATATTCATTGATTTTTGCCATTGAAAAACGTCCAGAAATGATTGAAGCTACTGACTGAATGAAAGGAGCTGGCATCTCACTCTCTTTGAATCTTCTTTATCATGCTAAGAGGAGCAGGAAAAAGCAAAAAATTTCAGAATTGCACCTTGCAATGCGGAGAAATTACTGTTTGTGCATTTACAATATTCATTGATTTTTGCCATTGAAAAACGTCCAGAAATGATTGAAGCTACTGACTGAATGAAAGGAGCTGGCATCTCACTCTCTTTGAATCTTCTTTATCATGCTAAGAGGAGCAGGAAAAAGCAAAAAATTTCAGAATTGCACCTTGCAATGCGGAGAAATTACTGTTTGTGCATTTACAATATTCATTGATTTTTGCCATTGAAAAACATGTAATTCATATACCAGAAATGTTTGAAGCTACTGACTGAATGAAAGGAGCTGGCACCTCACTCTCTTTGAATCTTCTTTATCATGCTAAGAGGAGCGGGAAAAAGCAAAAAATTTCAGAATTGCACCTTGCAATGCGGAGAAATTACTGTTTGTGCATTTACAATATTCATTGATTTTTGCCATTGAAAAACGTCCAGAAATGATTGAAGGTACTGACTGAATGAAAGGAGCTGGCATCTCACTCTCTTTGAATCTTCTTTATCATGCTAAGAGGAGCAGGAAAAAGCAAAAAATTTCAGAATTGCACCTTGCAATGCGGAGAAATTACTGTTTGTGCATTTACAATATTCATTGATTTTTGCCATTGAAAAACGTCCAGAAATGATTGAAGCTACTAACTGAATGAAAGGAGCTGGCATCTCACTCTCTTTGAATCTTCTTTATCATGCTAAGAGGAGCAGGAAAAAGCAAAAAATTTCAGAAATGCACCTTGCAATGCGGAGAAATTACAGTTTGTGCATTTACAATATTCATTGATTTTTGCCATTGAGAAACGTCCAGAAATGATTGAAGCTACTGACTGAATGAAAGGAGCTGGCATCTCACTCTCTTTGAATCTTCTTTATCATGCTAAGAGGAACAGGAAAAAGCAAAAAATTTCAGAATTGCACCTTGCAATGCGGAGAAATTACTGTTTGTGCATTTACAATATTCATTGATTTTTGCCATTGAAAAACATCATGTTATTTATATACCAGAAATGTTTGAAGCTACTGACTGAATGAAAGGAGCTGGCATCTCACTCTCTTTGAATCTTCTTTATCATGCTAAGAGGAGCAGGAAAAAGCAAAAAATTTCAGAATTGCACCTTGCAATGTGGAGAAATTACTGTTTGTGCATTTACAATATTCATTGATTTTTACCATTGAAAAACGTCCAGAAATGATTGAAGCTACTGACTGAATGAAAGTAGCTGGCATCTCACTCTCTTTGAATTTTCTTTATCATGCTAAGAGGAGCAGGAAAAAGCAAAAAATTTCAGACTTGCACCTTGCAATGCGGAGAAATTACTGTTTGTGCATTTACAATATTCATTGATTTTTGCCATTGAAAAACATCATGTTATTCATATACCAGAAATGTTTGAAGCTACTGACTGAATGAAAGGAGCTGGCATCTCACTCTCTTTGAATCTTCTTTATCATGCTAAGAGGAGCAGGAAAAAGCAAAACATTTCAGAATTGCACCTTGCAATGCGGAGAAATTACTGTTTGTGCATTTACAATATTCATTGATTTTTGCCATTGAAAAACATCATGTTATTCACATACCAGAAATGATTGAAGCTACTGACTGAATGAAAGGAGCTGGCATCTCACTCTCTTTGAATCTTCTTTATCATGCTAAGAGGAGCAGGAAAAAGCAAAAAATTTCAGAATTGCACCTCGCAATGCGGAGAAATTACTGTTTGTGCATTTACAATATTCATTGATTTTTGCCATTGAAAAACGTCCAGAAATGATTGAAGCTACTGACTGAATGAAAGGAGCTGGCATCTCACTCTCTTTGAATTTTCTTTATCATGCTAAGAGGAGCAGGAAAAAGCAAAAAATTTCAGACTTGCACCTTGCAATGCGGAGAAATTACTGTTTGTGCATTTACAATATTCATTGATTTTTGCCATTGAAAAACATCATGTTATTCATATACCAGAAATGTTTGAAGCTACTGACTGAATGAAAGGAGCTGGCATCTCACTCTCTTTGAATCTTCTTTATCATGCTAAGAGGAGCAGGAAAAAGCAAAACATTTCAGAATTGCACCTTGCAATGCGGAGAAATTACTGTTTGTGCATTTACAATATTCATTGATTTTTGCCATTGAAAAACATCATGTTATTCACATACCAGAAATGATTGAAGCTACTGACTGAATGAAAGGAGCTGGCATCTCACTCTCTTTGAATCTTCTTTATCATGCTAAGAGGAGCAGGAAAAAGCAAAAAATTTCAGAATTGCACCTCGCAATGCGGAGAAATTACTGTTTGTGCATTTACAATATTCATTGATTTTTGCCATTGAAAAACGTCCAGAAATGATTGAAGCTACTGACTGAATGAAAGGAGCTGGCATCTCACTCTCTTTGAATCTTCTTTATCATGCTAAGAGGAGCAGGAAAAAGCAAAAAATTTCAGAATTGCACCTTGCAATGCGGAGAAATTGCTGTTTGTGCATTTACAAAATTCATTGATTTTTGCCATTGAAAAACATCATGTTATTCATATACCAGAAATGTTTGAAGCTACTGACTGAATGAAAGGAGCTGGCATCTCACTCTCTTTGAATCTTCTTTATCATGCTAAGAGGAGCAGGAAAAAGCAAAAAATTTCAGAATTGCACCTTGCAATGCGGAGAAATTACTGTTTGTGCATTTACAATATTCATTGATTTTTGCCATTGAAAAACGTCCAGAAATGATTGAAGCTACTGACTGAATGAAAGGAGCTGGCATCTCACTCTCTTTGAATCTTCTTTATCATGCTAAGAGGAGCAGGAAAAAGCAAAAAATTTCAGAATTGCACCTTGCAATGCGGAGAAATTACTGTTTGTGCATTTACAATATTCATTGATTTTTGCCGTTGAAAAAAGTCCAGAAATGATTGAAGCTACTGACTGAATGAAAGGAGCTGGCATCTCACTCTCTTTGAATCTTCTTTATCATGCTAAGAGGAGCAGGAAAAAGCAAAAAATTTCAGAATTGCACCTTGCAATGCGGAGAAATTACTGTTTGTGCATTTACAATATTCATTGATTTTTGCCATTGAAAAACATCATGTTATTCATATACCAGAAATGATTGAAGCTACTGACTGAATGAAAGGAGCTGGCATCTCACTCTCTTTGAATCTTCTTTATCATGCTAAGAGGAGCAGGAAAAAGCAAGAAATTTCAGAATTGCACCTTGCAATGCGGAGAAATTACTGTTTGTGCATTTACAATATTCATTGATTTTTGCCATTGAAAAACATCATGTTATTCATATACCAGAAATGTTTGAAGCTACTGACTGAATGAAAGGAGCTGGCATCTCACTCTCTTTGAATCTTCTTTATCATGCTAAGAGGAGCAGGAAAAAGCAAAAAATTTCAGAATTGCACCTTGCAATGTGGAGAAATTACTGTTTGTGCATTTACAATATTCATTGATTTTTACCATTGAAAAACGTCCAGAAATGATTGAAGCTACTGACTGAATGAAAGTAGCTGCCATCTCACTCTCTTTGAATCTTTTTTATCATGCTAAGAGGAGCAGGAAAAAGCAAAAAATTTCAGACTTGCACCTTGCAATGCGGAGAAATTACTGTTTGTGCATTTACAATATTCATTGATTTTTGCCATTGAAAAACATCATGTTATTCATATACCAGAAATGTTTGAAGCTACTGACTGAATGAAAGGAGCTGGCATCTCACTCTCTTTGAATCTTCTTTATCATGCTAAGAGGAGCAGGAAAAAGCAAAAAATTTCAGAATTGCACCTTGCAATGCGGAGAAATTACTTTTTGTGCATTTACAATATTCATTGATTTTTGCCATTGAAAAACGTCCAGAAATGATTGAAGCTACTGACTGAATGAAAGGAGCTGGCATCTCACTCTCTTTGAATCTTCTTTATCATGCTAAGAGGAGCAGGAAAAAGCAAAAAATTTCAGAATTGCACCTTGCAATGCGGAGAAATTACTGTTTGTGCATTTACAATATTCATTGATTTTTGCCATTGAAAAACATGTAATTCATATACCAGAAATGTTTGAAGCTACTGACTGAATGAAAGGAGCTGGCACCTCACTCTCTTTGAATCTTCTTTATCATGCTAAGAGGAGCGGGAAAAAGCAAAAAATTTCAGAATTGCACCTTGCAATGCGGAGAAATTACTGTTTGTGCATTTACAATATTCATTGATTTTTGCCATTGAAAAACGTCCAGAAATGATTGAAGGTACTGACTGAATGAAAGGAGCTGGCATCTCACTCTCTTTGAATCTTCTTTATCATGCTAAGAGGAGCAGGAAAAAGCAAAAAATTTCAGAATTGCACCTTGCAATGCGGAGAAATTACTGTTTGTGCATTTACAATATTCATTGATTTTTGCCATTGAAAAACGTCCAGAAATGATTGAAGCTACTAACTGAATGAAAGGAGCTGGCATCTCACTCTCTTTGAATCTTCTTTATCATGCTAAGAGGAGCAGGAAAAAGCAAAAAATTTCAGAATTGCACCTTGCAATGCGGAGAAATTACAGTTTGTGCATTTACAATATTCATTGATTTTTGCCATTGAGAAACGTCCAGAAATGATTGAAGCTACTGACTGAATGAAAGGAGCTGGCATCTCACTCTCTTTGAATCTTCTTTATCATGCTAAGAGGAACAGGAAAAAGCAAAAAATTTCAGAATTGCACCTTGCAATGCGGAGAAATTACTGTTTGTGCATTTACAATATTCATTGATTTTTGCCATTGAAAAACATCATGTTATTTATATACCAGAAATGTTTGAAGCTACTGACTGAATGAAAGGAGCTGGCATCTCACTCTCTTTGAATCTTCTTTATCATGCTAAGAGGAGCAGGAAAAAGCAAAAAATTTCAGAATTGCACCTTGCAATGTGGAGAAATTACTGTTTGTGCATTTACAATATTCATTGATTTTTACCATTGAAAAACGTCCAGAAATGATTGAAGCTACTGACTGAATGAAAGTAGCTGGCATCTCACTCTCTTTGAATTTTCTTTATCATGCTAAGAGGAGCAGGAAAAAGCAAAAAATTTCAGACTTGCACCTTGCAATGCGGAGAAATTACTGTTTGTGCATTTACAATATTCATTGATTTTTGCCATTGAAAAACATCATGTTATTCATATACCAGAAATGTTTGAAGCTACTGACTGAATGAAAGGAGCTGGCATCTCACTCTCTTTGAATCTTCTTTATCATGCTAAGAGGAGCAGGAAAAAGCAAAAAATTTCAGAATTGCACCTTGCAATGCGGAGAAATTACTGTTTGTGCATTTACAATATTCATTGATTTTTGCCATTGAAAAACATCATGTTATTCATATACAAGAAATGTTTGAAGCTACTGACTGAATGAAAGGAGCTGGCATCTCAATCTCTTTGAATCTTCTTTATCATGCTAAGAGGAGCAGGAAAAAGCAAAAAATTTCAGAATTGCACCTTGCAATGTGGAGAAATTACTGTTTGTGCATTTACAATATTCATTGATTTTTACCATTGAAAAACGTCCAGAAATGATTGAAGCTACTGACTGAATGAAAGTAGCTGGCATCTCACTCTCTTTGAATCTTCTTTATCATGCTAAGAGGAGCAGGAAAAAGCAAAAAATTTCAGACTTGCACCTTGCAATGCGGAGAAATTACTATTTGTGCATTTACAATATTCATTGATTTTTGCCATTGAAAAACATCATGTTATTCATATACCAGAAATGTTTGAAGCTACTGACTGAATGAAAGGAGCTGACATCTCACTCTCTTTGAATCTTCTTTATCATGCTAAGAGGAGCAGGAAAAAGCAAAAAATTTCAGAATTGCACCTTGCAATGCGGAGAAATTACTGTTTGTGCATTTACAATATTCATTGATTTTTGCCATTGAAAAATGTCCAGAAATGATTGAAGCTACTGACTGAATGAAAGGAGCTGGCATCTCACTCTCTTTGAATCATGCTAAGAGGAGCAGGAAAAAGCAAAAAATTTCAGAATTGCACCTTGCAATGCGGAGAAATTACTGTTTGTGCATTTACAATATTCATTGATTTTTGCCATTGAAAAACATCATGTTATTCATATACCAGAAATGTTTGAAGCTACTGACTGAATGAAAGGAGCTGGCATCTCACTCTCTTTGAATCTTCTTTATCATGCTAAGAGGAGCAGGAAAAAGCAAAAAATTTTAGAATTGCACCTTGCAATGTGGAGAAATTACTGTTTGTGCATTTACAATATTCATTGATTTTTACCATTGAAAAACGTCCAGAAATGATTGAAGCTACTGACTGAATGAAAGTAGCTGGCATCTCACTCTCTTTGAATCTTCTTTATCATGCTAAGAGGAGCAGGAAAAAGCAAAAAATTTCAGACTTGCACCTTGCAATGCGGAGAAATTACTGTTTGTGCATTTACAATATTCATTGATTTTTGCCATTGAAAAACATCATGTTATTCATATACCAGAAATGTTTGAAGCTACTGACTGAATGAAAGGAGCTGGCATCTCACTCTCTTTGAATCTTCTTTATCATGCTAAGAGGAGCAGGAAAAAGCAAAAAATTTCAGAATTGCACCTTGCAATGCGGAGAAATTACTGTTTGTGCATTTACAAAATTCATTGATTTTTGCCATTGAAAAACGTCCAGAAATGATTGAAGCTACTGACTGAATGAAAGGAGCTGGCATCTCACTCTCTTTGAATCTTCTTTATCATGCTAAGAGGAGCAGGAAAAAGCAAAAAATTTCAGAATTGCACCTTGCAATGCGGAGAAATTACTGTTTGTGCATTTACAATATTCATTGATTTTTGCCATTGAAAAACGTCCAGAAATGATTGAAGCTACTGACTGAATGAAAGGAGCTGGCATCTCACTCTCTTTGAATCTTCTTTATCATGCTAAGAGGAGCAGGAAAAAGCAAAAAATTTCAGAATTGCACCTTGCAATGCGGAGAAATTACTGTTTGTGCATTTACAATATTCACTGATTTTTGCCATTGAAAAACATGTTATTCATATACCAGAAATGTTTGAAGCTACTGACTGAATGAAAGGAGCTGGCACCTCACTCTCTTTGAATCTTCTTTATCATGCTAAGAGGAGCGGGAAAAAGCAAAAAATTTCAGAATTGCACCTTGCAATGCGGAAAAATTACTGTTTGTGCATTTACAATATTCATTGATTTTTGCCATTGAAAAACGTCCAGAAATGATTGAAGGTACTGACTGAATGAAAGGAGCTGGCATCTCACTCTCTTTGAATCTTCTTTATCATGCTAAGAGGAGCAGGAAAAAGCAAAAAATTTCAGAATTGCACCTTGCAATGCGGAGAAATTACTGTTTGTGCATTTACAATATTCATTGATTTTTGCCATTGAAAAACGTCCAGAAATGATTGAAGCTACTGACTGAATGAAAGGAGCTGGCATCTCACTCTCTTTGAATCTTCTTTATCATGCTAAGAGGAGCAGGAAAAAGCAAAAAATTTCAGAATTGCACCTTGCAATGCGGAGAAATTACAGTTTGTGCATTTACAATATTCATTGATTTTTGCCATTGAAAAACATCCAGAAATGATTGAAGCTACTGACTGAATGAAAGGAGCTGGCATCTCACTCTCTTTGAATCTTCTTTATCATGCTAAGAGGAGCAGGAAAAAGCAAAAAGTTTCAGAATTGCACCTTGCAATGCGGAGAAATTACTGTTTGTGCATTTACAATATTCATTGATTTTTGCCATTGAAAAACATCATGTTATTCATATACCAGAAATGTTTGAAGCTACTGACTGAATGAAAGGAGCTGGCATCTCACTCTCTTTGAATCTTCTTTATCATGCTAAGAGGAGCAGGAAAAAGCAAAAAATTTCAGAATTGCACCTTGCAATGTGGAGAAATTACTGTTTGTGCATTTACAATATTCATTGATTTTTACCATTGAAAAACGTCCAGAAATGATTGAAGCTACTGACTGAATGAAAGTAGCTGGCATCTCACTCTCTTTGAATCTTCTTTATCATGCTAAGAGGAGCAGGAAAAAGCAAAAAATTTCAGACTTGCACCTTGCAATGCGGAGAAATTACTGTTTGTGCATTTACAATATTCATTGATTTTTGCCATTGAAAAACATCATGTTATTCATATACCAGAAATGTTTGAAGCTACTGACTGAATGAAAGGAGCTGGCATCTCACTCTCTTTGAATCTTCTTTATCATGCTAAGAGGAGCAGGAAAAAGCAAAAAATTTCAGAATTGCACCTTGCAATGCGGAGAAATTACTGTTTGTGCATTTACAATATTCATTGATTTTTGCCATTGAAAAACATCATGTTATTCATATACCAGAAATGATTGAAGCTACTGACTGAATGAAAGGAGCTGGCATCTCACTCTCTTTGAATCTTCTTTATCATGCTAAGAGGAGCAGGAAAAAGCAAAAAATTTCAGAATTGCACCTTGCAATGCGGAGAAATTACTGTTTGTGCATTTACAATATTCATTGATTTTTGCCATTGAAAAACGTCCAGAAATGATTGAAGCTACTGACTGAATGAAAGGAGCTGGCATCTCACTCTCTTTGAATCTTCTTTATCATGCTAAGAGGAGCAGGAAAAAGCAAAAAATTTCAGAATTGCACCTTGCAATGCGGAGAAATTACTGTTTGTGCATTTACAATATTCATTGATTTTTGCCATTGAAAAACATCATGTTATTCATATACCAGAAATGTTTGAAGCTACTGACTGAATGAAAGGAGCTGGAATCTCACTCTCTTTGAATCTTCTTTATCATGCTAAGAGGAGCAGGAAAAAGCAAAAAATTTCAGAATTGCACCTTGCAATGCGGAGAAATTACTGTTTGTGCATTTACAATATTCATTGATTTTTGCCATTGAAAAACGTCCAGAAATGATTGAAGCTACTGACTGAATGAAAGGAGCTGGCATCTCACTCTCTTTGAATCTTCTTTATCATGCTAAGAGGAGCAGGAAAAGGCAAAAAATTTCAGAATTGCACCTTGCAATGCGGAGAAATTACTGTTTGTGCATTTACAATATTCATTGATTTTTGCCATTGAAAAACATCATGTTATTCATATACCAGAAATGTTTGAAGCTACTGACTGAATGAAAGGAGCTGGCATCTCACTCTCTTTGAATCTTCTTTATCATGCTAAGAGGAGCAGGAAAAAACAAAAAATTTCAGAATTGCACCTTGCAATGCGAATAAATTACTGTTTGTGCATTTACAATATTCATTGATTTTTGCCATTGAAAAACATCATGTTATTCATATACCAGAAATGATTGAAGCTACTGAATGAATGAAAGGAGCTGGCATCTCGCTCTCTTTGAATCTTCTTTATCATGCTAAGAGGAGCAGGAAAAAGCAAAACATTTCAGAATTGCACCTTGCAATGCGGAGAAATTACTGTTTGTGCATTTACAATATTCATTGATTTTTGCCATTGAAAAACATCATGTTATTCACATACCAGAAATGATTGAAGCTACTGACTGAATGAAAGGAGCTGGCATCTCACTCTCTTTGAATCTTCTTTATCATGCTAAGAGGAGCAGGAAAAAGCAAAAAATTTCAGAATTGCACCTCGCAATGCGGAGAAATTACTGTTTGTGCATTTACAATATTCATTGATTTTTGCCATTGAAAAACGTCCAGAAATGATTGAAGCTACTGACTGAATGAAAGGAGCTGGCATCTCACTCTCTTTGAATCTTCTTTATCATGCTAAGAGGAGCAGGAAAAAGCAAAAAATTTCAGAATTGCACCTTGCAATGCGGAGAAATTGCTGTTTGTGCATTTACAAAATTAATTGATTTTTGCCATTGAAAAACATCATGTTATTCATATACCAGAAATGTTTGAAGCTACTGACTGAATGAAAGGAGCTGGCATCTCACTCTCTTTGAATCTTCTTTATCATGCTAAGAGGAGCAGGAAAAAGCAAAAAATTTCAGAATTGCACCTTGCAATGCGGAGAAATTACTGTTTGTGCATTTACAATATTCATTGATTTTTGCCATTGAAAAACGTCCAGAAATGATTGAAGCTACTGACTGAATGAAAGGAGCTGGCATCTCACTCTCTTTGAATCTTCTTTATCATGCTAAGAGGAGCAGGAAAAAGCAAAAAATTTCAGAATTGCACCTTGCAATGCGGAGAAATTACTGTTTGTGCATTTACAATATACATTGATTTTTGCCATTGAAAAACGTCCAGAAATGATTGAAGCTACTGACTGAATGAAAGGAGCTGGCATCTCACTCTCTTTGAATCTTCTTTATCATGCTAAGAGGAGCAGGAAAAAGCAAAAAATTTCAGAATTGCACCTTGCAATGCGGAGAAATTACTGTTTGTGCATTTACAATATTCATTGATTTTTGCCGTTGAAAAAAGTCCAGAAATGATTTAAGCTACTGACTGAATGAAAGGAGCTGGCATCTCACTCTCTTTGAATCTTCTTTATCATGCTAAGAGGAGCAGGAAAAAGCAAAAAATTTCAGAATTGCACCTTGCAATGCGGAGAAATTACTGTTTGTGCATTTACAATATTCATTGATTTTTGCCATTGAAAAACATCATGTTATTCATATACCAGAAATGATTGAAGCTACTGACTGAATGAAAGGAGCTGGCATCTCACTCTCTTTGAATCTTCTTTATCATGCTAAGAGGAGCAGGAAAAAGCAAGAAATTTCAGAATTGCACCTTGCAATGCGGAGAAATTACTGTTTGTGCATTTACAATATTCATTGATTTTTGCCATTGAAAAACATCATGTTATTCATATACCAGAAATGTTTGAAGCTACTGACTGAATGAAAGGAGCTGGCATCTCACTCTCTTTGAATCTTCTTTATCATGCTAAGAGGAGCAGGAAAAAGCAAAAAATTTCAGAATTGCACCTTGCAATGTGGAGAAATTACTGTTTGTGCATTTACAATATTCATTGATTTTTACCATTGAAAAATGTCCAGAAATGATTGAAGCTACTGACTGAATGAAAGTAGCTGCCATCTCACTCTCTTTGAATCTTTTTTATCATGCTAAGAGGAGCAGGAAAAAGCAAAAAATTTCAGACTTGCACCTTGCAATGCGGAGAAATTACTGTTTGTGCATTTACAATATTCATTGATTTTTGCCATTGAAAAACATCATGTTATTCATATACCAGAAATGTTTGAAGCTACTGACTGAATGAAAGGAGCTGGCATCTCACTCTCTTTGAATCTTCTTTATCATGCTAAGAGGAGCAGGAAAAAGCAAAAAATTTCAGAATTGCACCTTGCAATGCGGAGAAATTACTTTTTGTGCATTTACAATATTCATTGATTTTTGCCATTGAAAAACGTCCAGAAATGATTGAAGCTACTGACTGAATGAAAGGAGCTGGCATCTCACTCTCTTTGAATCTTCTTTATCATGCTAAGAGGAGCAGGAAAAAGCAAAAAATTTCAGAATTGCACCTTGCAATGCGGAGAAATTACTGTTTGTGCATTTACAATATTCATTGATTTTTGCCATTGAAAAACGTCCAGAAATGATTGAAGCTACTGACTGAATGAAAGGAGCTGGCATCTCACTCTCTTTGAATCTTCTTTATCATGCTAAGAGGAGCAGGAAAAAGCAAAAAATTTCAGAATTGCACCTTGCAATGCGGAGAAATTACTGTTTGTGCATTTACAATATTCATTGATTTTTGCCATTGAAAAACATGTAATTCATATACCAGAAATGTTTGAAGCTACTGACTGAATGAAAGGAGCTGGCACCTCACTCTCTTTGAATCTTCTTTATCATGCTAAGAGGAGCGGGAAAAAGCAAAAAATTTCAGAATTGCACCTTGCAATGCGGAGAAATTACTGTTTGTGCATTTACAATATTCATTGATTTTTGCCATTGAAAAACGTCCAGAAATGATTGAAGGTACTGACTGAATGAAAGGAGCTGGCATCTCACTCTCTTTGAATCTTCTTTATCATGCTAAGAGGAGCAGGAAAAAGCAAAAAATTTCAGAATTGCACCTTGCAATGCGGAGAATTTACTGTTTGTGCATTTACAATATTCATTGATTTTTGCCATTGAAAAACGTCCAGAAATGATTGAAGCTACTAACTGAATGAAAGGAGCTGGCATCTCACTCTCTTTGAATCTTCTTTATCATGCTAAGAGGAGCAGGAAAAAGCAAAAAATTTCAGAATTGCACCTTGCAATGCGGAGAAATTACAGTTTGTGCATTTACAATATTCATTGATTTTTGCCATTGAGAAACGTCCAGAAATGATTGAAGCTACTGACTGAATGAAAGGAGCTGGCATCTCACTCTCTTTGAATCTTCTTTATCATGCTAAGAGGAACAGGAAAAAGCAAAAAATTTCAGAATTGCACCTTGCAATGCGGAGAAATTACTGTTTGTGCATTTACAATATTCATTGATTTTTGCCATTGAAAAACATCATGTTATTTATATACCAGAAATGTTTGAAGCTACTGACTGAATGAAAGGAGCTGGCATCTCACTCTCTTTGAATCTTCTTTATCATGCTAAGAGGAGCAGGAAAAAGCAAAAAATTTCAGAATTGCACCTTGCAATGTGGAGAAATTACTGTTTGTGCATTTACAATATTCATTGATTTTTACCATTGAAAAACGTCCAGAAATGATTGAAGCTACTGACTGAATGAAAGTAGCTGGCATCTCACTCTCTTTGAATTTTCTTTATCATGCTAAGAGGAGCAGGAAAAAGCAAAAAATTTCAGACTTGCACCTTGCAATGCGGAGAAATTACTGTTTGTGCATTTACAATATTCATTGATTTTTGCCATTGAAAAACATCATGTTATTCATATACCAGAAATGTTTGAAGCTACTGACTGAATGAAAGGAGCTGGCATCTCACTCTCTTTGAATCTTCTTTATCATGCTAAGAGGAGCAGGAAAAAGCAAAAAATTTCAGAATTGCACCTTGCAATGCGGAGAAATTACTGTTTGTGCATTTACAATATTCATTGATTTTTGCCATTGAAAAACATCATGTTATTCATATACAAGAAATGTTTGAAGCTACTGACTGAATGAAAGGAGCTGGCATCTCACTCTCTTTGAATCTTCTTTATCATGCTAAGAGGAGCAGGAAAAAGCAAAAAATTTCAGAATTGCACCTTGCAATGCGGAGAAATTACAGTTTGTGCATTTACAATATTCATTGATTTTTGCCATTGAAAAACATCCAGAAATGATTGAAGCTACTGACTGAATGAAAGGAGCTGGCATCTCACTCTCTTTGAATCTTCTTTATCATGCTAAGAGGAGCAGGAAAAAGCAAAAAATTTCAGAATTGCACCTTGCAATGCGGAGAAATTACTGTTTGTGCATTTACAATATTCATTGATTTTTGCCATTGAAAAACATCATGTTATTCATATACCAGAAATGTTTGAAGCTACTGACTGAATGAAAGGAGCTGGCATCTCACTCTCTTTGAATCTTCTTTATCATGCTAAGAGGAGCAGGAAAAAGCAAAAAATTTCAGAATTGCACCTTGCAATGTGGAGAAATTACTGTTTGTGCATTTACAATATTCATTGATTTTTACCATTGAAAAACGTCCAGAAATGATTGAAGCTACTGACTGAATGAAAGTAGCTGGCATCTCACTCTCTTTGAATCTTCTTTATCATGCTAAGAGGAGCAGGAAAAAGCAAAAAATTTCAGACTTGCACCTTGCAATGCGGAGAAATTACTGTTTGTGCATTTACAATATTCATTGATTTTTGCCATTGAAAAACGTCCAGAAATGATTGAAGCTACTAACTGAATGAAAGGAGCTGGCATCTCACTCTCTTTGAATCTTCTTTATCATGCTAAGAGGAGCAGGAAAAAGCAAAAAATTTCAGAATTGCACCTTGCAATGCGGAGAAATTACAGTTTGTGCATTTACAATATTCATTGATTTTTGCCATTGAGAAACGTCCAGAAATGATTGAAGCTACTGACTGAATGAAAGGAGCTGGCATCTCACTCTCTTTGAATCTTCTTTATCATGCTAAGAGGAACAGGAAAAAGCAAAAAATTTCAGAATTGCACCTTGCAATGCGGAGAAATTACTGTTTGTGCATTTACAATATTCATTGATTTTTGCCATTGAAAAACATCATGTTATTTATATACCAGAAATGTTTGAAGCTACTGACTGAATGAAAGGAGCTGGCATCTCACTCTCTTTGAATCTTCTTTATCATGCTAAGAGGAGCAGGAAAAAGCAAAAAATTTCAGAATTGCACCTTGCAATGTGGAGAAATTACTGTTTGTGCATTTACAATATTCATTGATTTTTACCATTGAAAAACGTCCAGAAATGATTGAAGCTACTGACTGAATGAAAGTAGCTGGCATCTCACTCTCTTTGAATTTTCTTTATCATGCTAAGAGGAGCAGGAAAAAGCAAAAAATTTCAGACTTGCACCTTGCAATGCGGAGAAATTACTGTTTGTGCATTTACAATATTCATTGATTTTTGCCATTGAAAAACATCATGTTATTCATATACCAGAAATGTTTGAAGCTACTGACTGAATGAAAG